>NC_141877.1:18582878-18885303 GCF_056163025.1 Triticum urartu
CCATCATAAGCTTGTTTAAATTTTGATTTTGATACCACACGAGACTTCTCTTGTGGCATATGAGCATCTCCAGCCGTTGGCCCCCTAGGGGGCTCGAAAAATCGCCGCCTGAGGGCGACCCGGTGACAAAATCGTCCTGGGGCCAAATGGGTTCCTAGCCGCTAGGGATGGCAACGGGGCCCCATACCCGCCAAACCCGTGGGGATTTCATCTATTAGGGGGTGGGGATGGGCGAAAAACATCCCCATGGGGATATTTACCAAACTATTTTATTCCCCATAGGATACAACGGGGATGGAGATGATATCCTATTCCCCAGACCCAATACCCATCGGGGACCCGGTTAGTAACCTACGGTCAACCTTAAAATATTCACAAACAAACTTGCAAAAACAAAAAAGCTCTAAAAAACCTCAAACCTATCTCACATCATCACCTCAGCTGCCACCATGACCAAGAAGTCAATACGACCTAGATAGGCATTAGCAGGACAAGGACAACACCATGTATGTATGTTGATCATAGGGTGTCATATTATGCATATGAGTATTTGTTTATGGGGATGGGGACCCTAATGGGGCCCCGTTCCCCAGTGGGGCATGGATATGGGGAAATTTCATCCCCAGTCATGTAAACGGGGATGGGGATGGGATGATAGGAAATAGATGGGGATGGGTATGTTCTAGGTATCCCCATAGGGGATTATCCCCATTGCCATCCCTACTAGCCGCCGGCCCATGGTTGCCCGAGAAGGCTTTTTTAAAAGACATTTGGTTTTTTTATTCAGCAAACGGGCATAAACTTCGGCGACTTAAACAATTTTTACATAGGGAATTTAAAGTTTACTAAAAACAAATCCCTCACTACTGCAGGATGCTGCTAACGCGACACTATGATCAGAGACCCTTCGAGAAACTGTGTGCGATACAGTAATCGCAAACTGTGGTGTATGAAAACCGTCAAAAAAGGTACAAAACTTTTGCGATGGAGGATGCATCAAACAGGGTTCAGATTTTAGTTGCGTGTGCGATTCAGGCCACACGGTTAACCCGTTCGAACTGTTTGCGACGATGCAGAAGAACAGAAACGAGCAGCTATATCAATGTGTGTGCAATATACGACATACAGTTTGCTCTGATGAACCGTTTGCTATTAGGGAGTGCAACATAAACGGTTAGCCACATCAAGATATGTGTGATATAGGACATACGGTTCACTCGGACGAACTGTTTTCGATTAGCGAACGCAACAGAAACGGTTCAACTTAACAAAATGTGTGTGATACGTGGCAAACAACCAACTCGGATGAATTGTTTGTGATGAGAATTTACAACACTGACGGTTAATACAGTTAGTTCGTGTGCAATTCTGTGTGTACAAATTTTTTTTGAAAAATGCAAACTAGTTGCTTGCGGTGGCTAGGAGTATCGCACACGGCTGCAAGGGTGCTATGCTGATCATGGAGTCTGAGAAGACCATCGACGGAAGGCCTCCAGCTCAGCCTTTTAGCATATATTTTATTATAATTGTATGCATATGTAGGTCGTGAGTGTTCTGGGCCTTGCCGTATTTGGCATTTTAAATTATCCTGAATATGTAAGACAATTATTAAGAATTATTAACAGTTTCCATTGTAACTTTGCCTCAACAGCGAGCAGAGCGCACGCAGGGACGCCAGAGCAGAGCGCGTCGCGGCCGCCTCAACGACGAGCAACAACATGGTCAACCTTCTGCCATCAATAAATTTTGACCTTGTTTCTTGTCACATTGCTAATTACAACGCAATAAGTAATTGCAAATCTGTTCGCACCTCTCAAACTAATATGTGTTCACACTTAGCACTGGGCTATAAAAACTACCCACTCGAAAATTACTTCACAGTTCCTCTCCTCATGACCCACAAAACTGGTTTTCTCTGTCAAGTCGTTCCACCATGACCGGTAGGAGGAGTTTAGGGTGGACATATAATCAGGCAGCAAAGACCAAGGCCGCGGAAGCACTAGAGAGGTCCCGCCGCGAAGTCGCGGCCGCAGCAGAGATGTCCGGTTGCGCCACGGAGCCCTCGAACAAGCTCTCACAGGCACGCGAGGGCTCTCACAAGCGCATTGGCGTCGTCGGCCATCGCGACAAGCCGACGTTCCTTACGTCCTTTGCCGGCGACGACGACATTCTCGCTGGCGTCACTACGCAGCAGGAGCTGGTCGACGGCTTGATGAAACTGCTCAAGATCAGCGATGCCTCGGCTGACAAGGCGGCCGGCCTCGTCGAGCAACTCATGGATGACAATACAAAGCTCCTCAAGTTGGTCGCCGAAAAGGAGGAGGAGGCCGCCGGATGGAAGATGCTGCATGAGCAGAGCAGTGCCTCGGAGATGACGCTGAAAGCGGTCGTTGAGGAACTGATGGGTGGCTTGAGGAAGCTCCGGATCGAGCGCGAGCAGGAGGTGGAGGAATCCATGGCTGATTTCAAGCAAAGTCGTGAGGAATTCAAGGAGCTGGAGGATTCTGCCGCCCGGCGATCCATCGACGAGTAGAGACAATAGCGACCCAGATCATTGTCTGCAATTTCCTTCTTCTCTTGCCCCCATGTCTTCCGGGCTTTGCCGCACGTGGCATTTTAAATTATCCGGAATATGTAAGACAATTATTATGTGCCCCATTGTAAATTTATCGTCGTATTATCCGTTGCCAATTTATTTGTCGTTGTATTATCCGTTGCCCTATGTGGAAATTTAAATTAGGGCGGAATACTATTTGAAAACACGAACAAAGCAAATGGTGCCATGGGATCACAACCAAACACCCTCCGTCCAGGTGCTTTAATTAACCCATTAATGGAGAAGTTGTGAGCGAGGTGGGCGTCGGCTGGTGCATGGAGGTCAAAGAGCTCGTTTCCCGATGAGCATGGGCGGCCTTGCTGCTCGCACGTGTCCCGTCGAGCCTGCGAGGTGGACAAGATGCACACGTCCTGTCGAGCCTGCGCGGCGGACTGCTCGCACGCGTCCTGTCGAAGCTGCACGCCGGACTTCTCACGCTCGTCCCATCTAATCAAACAGTTGCACGCACGCCACCGAGTATGGTTAAATATCGACACAGTAAATATAATACAACTGTTTGCGATATTAACATGTCAGCTTTTTTCAATAAGGACTTCGTTGGCTACTAATGTGTGCGCCACTTCTCAAACTAGACGATTTTTCTTACCATGGCATATATGTGCCATGTCATGAAACCATGCCAAGTTTTATGTTTTTTGGGTGAATTTTTTATTTACTGGGATTTAAAAACCGAGATTCTCATTGTTTCAGGACGACGACAAATTTGTAATTCATTCTCATTCCTTAAACGAGACCTAAACATGCACCCAATGACACATGTATGATTTCCCATCCATTTTGCTTCACTGGAGCATGTGGTTGTAGTTCAAATTTGAATTATGGACTATATTAAATGCATAGAAAACTTAGTCATTAGTAACATATATACAATGGCCAAACGAACCCTGAACAGTTTCAAATTTCAGCCCGACACTCCTGTTATTCTATGTTGCCTGTAGAAAACAAAGTTCAAGGCGAGAAGAGGCATCAATCATCGTTTCGCCCACAAGAGGGGCATGTTTCCCTACCGGAACCACGAGGGTTGCGACAGGCTCTGGTTTGTAAAAGGCTTGTAATATAGCTTCGCCCAAATTGGACAATTATATATACCATGTAGTGACACCATACCTAGTTTCATGATTTCCAGGCGAGTTTGGGATTTACAGACATTTAAAAATCGAGATTCGCAATGTTTATGGCCAGGCCAGGACGGCGAGACGGATGAATTCGTTCCCATTTTTTCCATGGGACCTAAACATGCACCTCAAGGAAACATGTATGTTTTTTCTAGCCATTTCGGTGCACTGGAGCATGTATTTGTAGTTCGGATTTGAATGATGGACATTAAATACCTAGAAAACTCAATTAATGAATAAAAAAGGTCAAACGAACCCTGAATAATTTCAAGTTCAGCTCGAATCTCTAGTTCTTCCGTCTCACGTGTGGAAGACAATACGAGGCTAGAAGAGGGGTGATTATCGTTTGGCCCACAAGGGGACACGTTTCCCTATCGAAACCACGAGGGTTCTTGCGACTGGCTCCGGTTTGTAAGAGGTTTGTAATAAAGCTTGGCCTAAATTGGCAATGTGTTTACCACGACATATATGTGCCATGACATGACACCTTGCCACCTTTGATGACTTCCTGGTGAGTTTAGGATTTATGGGGACTTAAAAACCAAGATTCGAAATGTTTGAGGAAGAGCCAGGATACCGGTACGGTAGTAATTTGTTCCCATTCATGGCATGAGACCTAAACATGCACCCAAGGACACATGTATAATTTCTCTAGCCATTTTGATGAACTGGAGCATGTATTTGTAGTTCAGATTTGAATTATGGACATTAAATGCCTAGGAAACTCAATTAGTGTATAAAAAGGTCAAACGAACCCTGAATAAGTTTAAATTTCAGCACGGATATCCTGTGGTTCCATGTTGCCCGTGGAAGAAAATACAAGGCGAAAAGAGGCAGTGATTATGTTTCACCCACAAGGGGAACATGTTTCCCTATTAGAACCATGGGGCTTCTTTTAGAGAAGCTCCAGTTTTTGTAAGAGGTTTGTAATAAAGCTTGGCCCAAATTGAACAATATTTTTACCACGACATATATGTGCCATGACGTGACACCATGCCACCTTTGATGACTTTCTGGTGAGTTTAGGATTTATGGGGACTTAAAAACCGAGATTCGAAATGTTTGAGTATGAGCCATGACACCAGTACGGTTGTAATTCGTTCCCATTCCTGGCATGGGACCTAAACATGCACGCAAGGACACATGTATAATTTTTCTAGCCATTTTGGTGAACTGGAGCATGTATTTGTAGTTCAGATTTAAATTATAGACATTAAATGCCTAGGAAACTCAATTAGTGTATGAAAAGGCCAAACGAACCCTGAATAAGTTTAAATTTTAGCACGGATATCCTGTCGTTCCATGTTGACCGTAGAAGAAAATACAAGGTGAAAAGAGGCAGTGATTCCGTTTCGCCCACAAGCGAGACACATTTCCCTTTCGGTACCACGAGGCTTCTTTGAGAGAAGCTCCGGTTTGTAAGAGGCTTGTAATAAAACTTGCGCCACAATGGACGAAAAAAATTCCTCGACATATAAGTGCGATGTCGTGACACCATGGCAGGTTTCACGATTTTCAGCTTAGTTTTGGATTTATGGGGATTTGAAAACACAGATTTTTCTCACGAAATGTTTTCAAATAGCACACGGTTCACTCACGAAAGCCGATATTCAATGAAAACTTCATGAAAACCATATTTTGAAGTTTCATAAAAATCTAAAAAAATGTGGGATGTTAAGAAGGTGTTGTTTTATTGCGACACAAAATTTCAACTTAAAAAACATTGCGAGATGTGAGCTATGAAAAAGACAAATTCCGCCCTGAATAGTGACATTACTATTTGGCACTATTCAACACTGATTTTGTCTTTTTCATAGCTCACATCTCTTAATGTGTTTCAACTTGAAATTTTGTGTGCCAATAAAACATCATCGTCTTAACATCCCACATTTTTTTTTGAAACTTTGAAACATCTTTTTCTCGTGGTTTTCACCGGTTTCCACCGAATGTTGGTTTCCGTATGATATCCCCCCCCCCCCGCTGCACGCGTGATCTGAGTCCTGCGTTCTGATTGGCCGGAACCCAGACCCCACGGATCGTACGTGTGCACCGTTGGATTCTCCCAGATCGAACGGCAACCCTGAGCCCTTTCGACAGCACATGCAGAACATGGGTAAGCAGTGTCTGCATGCGTCATGTAGCTCATGCTTCCTTCTCTACTAGGTTTTCACTCAAAACAGGCTACCGTTTCTCTCCACTCCTCTCATCGGTTCCCGCCTCTTCTCCCAGATATGCATGATGTAGATGTTCGTTTAATTCTTATAGTTCATCTCATCAAAAATCAATTAGTTTTGTAAAAAAACTATTTTAGGATTTATGGAATTGTGCATTGTAAAGATAAAAACAAATAGTGACAATTCATTTAGAAAAAAAGGTGTGTGCAATTAACATATGGAATATTCTAGAGAACAAAGGAGAAGTGCTTGTGTTTAGAGGTTTGTGCCTTATGCTTAAGTTCAACCACGTTGTCTTCTAGATTGTACATGTGGCAGAATCTGGTGGAGTGTAGATGATATCCAACGGCCAGTAGTGCTCGGATTTGCCATCTCTGTACCATCGGATTGGCTTCATTCAACGAGCAACTTTCATAGTTATTCGTACATTATATATATGTGTATAGATGTCTATATATATATATATATATGTCCCATGCTAGACAAAATAAAGTTTGAGCGCATGCGTGGGACGACCCCCTGATGCCGCCTTGAAGTTGGGAAACTGACATCATAGGTATTGAACCAGGCTTGAAGTCGGGTACGGTGTTCGGTTTGTAATGTACTTGGTGTTACCCATTGAAGTTGTGCATTCGGGATTTAAACACATCATACACCATCATACCCATACATATTTTTGGGCCACATGCAGTGTATACGGGGTCTTCTGATCGACCACGTCTCCTTTGTGCGGTTTTTTGTGACGACACGGATATATGTGGGCTCCCCGGGTGTATATATATCATCCCTTTGACCGACAATGAGGGGTATGTGTTTGCCATGAATGGATTCCTCCTAGTTCATGTTAGGGTCGGTCATCATCAAATGTCGGTCAACCAAAACTCGAGCTCATGCGTTGTCAGGATTCCCTCCCAGATGCTCGCATTGCTGGATTCGACCTACATCGAACCATGCGTACGTATCTCGTCCTTAACTACCTTGCCTTCATGGTTGTTGTTTGTATCGAGAGGTAGCCACCACATCTAAATTGTACATTATTCTATATTGAAAACACACATCACTCCTTCACAACATACATCATTTTGGGCCGCATGCAAGAGGTGTTGGTTTTGTGGTCCCTCTCGTGCGATGTTTATGATGGTTCAATCTACTGGCCCATGAGGTTTATCGACAACAACAACTGTCATTTGACCAAACGAAAGGTTCATTGGTCCATCTTATGGTAGGTCATGTCGACATGCATGTATAACCAAAGCATCGATTATTACGTGCATCCGCCCCGCTAACACGAAGTGGGAGGTGGTGGGCCAAGCATCCTAGGTAGGTACGACATTATGTCATTATATATATCCTAGTTAGGTGGTTGTTAGGGTGCTTTCGGGTTTGCAAGGCAGGTGCCACCAAAGTTATGCATTGTATATTTAAAGTTTTAAACATCCCCAATATTCGTACATATATTTGGCCACTTCCAGGTGGTTCTTGACTTCTGGCCCCTCTCATCAATATTCAATGACGCGCCCAACCGTGGGCCCGCGGGGTCAAAGTTGTGCATTGGAATTTTGAACATCACATACCACCCTTTTCACTCATATATATTTGGGCCACATACTGGTGTGGCTGTCTTTTCACCCTCCCTAACGTTATATTTTGCTGCAAAGACTCTGATGATCCTCAATGGACACGGGGTATAATATCTAAACCGTGTGCGATACAAGTGCGATGTGAATCACTAGGACTGCGCAAGCACGAGAAAATTAAGGTGGAGGTACTGGCTCAACCGTGTGCAATGCAAGTGTGCTGAAATCACCACGACCGCGCAAGCGCGAGCAAAGGGTGGAGGTACTGGCTTAACCGTGTGCGATGCAAGTGCGTTGTAAAACCACTACCTATGGAAGATAAAGGCGGGTTCGTACTAGAGTTCGTACTAGAATAACACCTTAAGACACAAATCAACCAAAACCCTAATGTCACCTAGATACTCCAATGTCACCTCAAGTATCCATGTGTATGATTATACGATATGCATCGCACAATCTCAGATTCATCTATTCAACCAACACAAAGAACTTCAAAGAGTGCCCCAAAGTTTCTACCGGAGAGTCAAGACGAAAACGTGTGCCAACCCCTATGCATAAGTTCACGGAACTCGCAAGTTGATCACCAAAACATACATCAAATGGATCACGTGATATCCCATTGTCACCACAGATAAGCACATGCAAGACATACATCAAGTGTTCTCAAATCCTTAAAGACTCAATCCGATAAGATCACTTCAAAGGGAAAACTCAATCCATTACAAAAGAGTAGAGGGGGAGAAACATCATAAGATCCAACTATAATAGCAAAGCTCACGATACATCAAGATCGTACCACCTCAAGAACACGAGAGAGAGAGAGAGGGAGAGAAAGATATCAAACACATAGCTACTGGTACATACCCTCAGCCCCGAGGGTGAACTACTCCCTTGTCGCCATGGAGAGCGCCGGGATAATGAAGATGGCCACCGGAGAGGGATTCCCCCCTCCGGCAGGGTGCCAGAACGGGTCTAGATTGGTTTTCGGTGACTACGAAGGCTTCTGGCGGCGGAACTCCCGATCTATTCTGCCCCCTGATGTTTTTAGGGTATATGGACATATATAGGCGAAAGATGTCAGTCAGGGGAGCCACGAGGGCCCACGAGGGTGGGGGGCGCGCCTCCCTGCCTCGTGGCTTCCTCGAAGCTTCCCTGACGTATAATCCAAGTCTCTTGGATTGCTTCCGTTCCAAAAATAACTCTCCCGAAGGTTTCATTCCGTTTGGACTCCGTTTAATATTCATTTTCTTCGAAACACTGAAATAGGCAAGAAAACAACAATTTGGGCTGGGCCTCCGGTTAATAGGTTAGTCCCAAAAATAATATAAAAGTGTTTAGTAAAGCCCATAAACATCCAAAACAAATAATATAATAGCATGAATACTTCATAAATTATAGATACGTTGGAGACGTATCAGCGGATCCGCACCACTTTTCCTTATTATCATACACGCATATTGTTATTGGACCGTGCGAGACCTTGGGCACTCTCGCCCCGCATCTACAATATTAGCAGCCGAGGCATTTGAACCGCCGCCCTCCCTCGTCCACCCACCATTACTAAAATTTTCAGTAGCCGTGGCGTATCCCCAAACACCACCCCCCCCTCCACAGTCCCCCACCCACCCCCTCCCCCCTTCGAACCCTAGCTCGTGGCCGCCACCGCCGCCAACCCTGCCGGTCTGCCCGTTCCTCCTAGCTTAGATAATAAAGTTCAGGTTATCCAGCGATTCCCATGCCGTCGCCCCACTCCCCTGAGTTTTTAGATGAGGCCTGCGGTGTCCCTCCCCGCCAGATCCACATCCCCTGCTCCAGAATGTCACAACCAAACCTCGACCACGTATCCCGGGGAGACCGACGAGCGTTCGGCCCACTCACTGTTCGCCCTGACCTGTCGATCCCGGAGCAACACGTCGCCGTGGAAGCCAGCGAAGACGTTGACTACGTTGCCATGTCGAAGGCTTCATGTCAACGGGCTAGCGTATTACTGTATCTCAGGAAAGCTGGCTATGACATCAAGCTCGTCCACACCGATGGCTTCACGCGGGCCATGTCACATGTTAAGTGGTCCATCCCGAACCCCTCTGGTTCAACCGCCGTCGATCTCCTTGCCACTGATCTCCTCCGCCAAGCGGTCAAGGATTTGTGAGCTTTATATGCCATCGAGCCCATTTTTTCACTTCTGAAGGACACGTTCTACGGCGGCAGCTTGGGATCCTCAATTGCCAAGTCAGATCTCATCGACCACGACCACGACCACGAGGAGGGCACCCACGAAGGTTCTTCCAAGGTGAAACAGCCCATCTGTGACATTAGAGAGCGCACCATGGGTCTGCGCTCTTCCAACTGGAAGGATCCCGTCCATGAAATGTGAGGCAATATTCTATCAGCAAATATTACCTTTTGTAGCTTGCCAACCCGAACCCTTTGTTGTAGTAGCATTTGTCATGCGGTGCTTTAACTGTGCCATGTTTAATTATTTCAGTTATGCAAAAATATATTGTTCAATAGGTCTATGTGATGTTTAAGTATGAATTGTCGACTTTAGTTTCACGAATGTCTATATTTGGTTGTTTATAGTGAGTAGATGCCTTGTTTATCTGTATTTAGTTGTTAGGTTGGTTGGAGTGAGCATTTTTTTAGTTATCGAGCAAATGCCTTGTTTATCTGTATTTAGTTCTTAGTTTGGTTGCAGTGAGTATTTGTCCAGTTATCAAGCGGCTGCCTTGTTTATCTGTATTTGGTTGATAGGTTGCTTTTTTTAGCATTTGTCTAGTTATCAAGCAGATGCCTTGTTTATATGTATTTGGTTGTTAGGTTGCTTTTTTAGCATTTCTCCATTTATCAAGCAGATGCCTTGTTTATCTTTATCTGCTTGTTAGGTTGGCTGCAGTGAGCATTTGTCCAGTTTTCAAGCATATGCCATGTTTATCTATATTTGCTTATTAGGTTGGTTGCAGTGAGACTCTGTCCAGTTTTCAATGGTTATATTTGGTTGTTATACTGGTCATTTATGCCTTGTTTATTTCAGTCATTCACAATGTGTGGTTCATTATGTGCAAGTCGGAACTGTGCTGCTCGACTACATCAATACTAGTTTGAACGGCTATATTTGGTTCCAATTATTCCTGGTGTAGTTAACACATGCCCTTTATTTCCAGTTTTACACATTTAGCCAGTGTGATGTTTAAGCATTACCTACGTTCTATTCATTTTCAACAATACCAGTTTGAATTGCAATATTTGATGGCTGTTAAGCCTGCCGTCAGTAACATTGCCTTCCATTTTATATCTGCTTTAACAGCAAGCTGAGACCAACACATTCAAGCTATCATTTGGAGATGATGTTGTTTACCTTTGCTATATTTGTTTGACGTTAAGATTGTTTTACTTATCATGCCTTTCCACTACTTATGCAGGACAACAACGGGAGTGGCCACCATTTTCGGCCGAGGTTAGCTTCATCCCTCGGCTTGTACTCCCCCCTCGTTCCATAACATAGTGCATATTGATCCAGGCCTGGACACTAGTTAGCTCTAATATTGACTTGTTGCTTGTAGGTACATATGCCCTTGGCAAGGATCCACGCATCGACCCTTTTTGCGCATGGGGCAATGAGATATTGATGAACAAGCATCAAGTGAGGAAACTGATAAGGATTATAAGAAAAAAGATATGAATGGTGGCAAGTAAATTATTTGTTTATGCTCTATCCAACACAACAGTAAGCTGTAGGATGGTAACTACAAACTCTGCAGCCTTCTCTTTTTACTGCCCATAATGAGTTGTTAGACAACAATGTCTGAATCTTTTTCGTTTCCAGTTGTTCCCGAAGCAGTTCACTCAAGATTACCTGGCAAAGTACATGATTGGTGGACACGCAATGAAGTTTAAAGTATTTCATCCAGACTACCATAAGCATCAAGAAGTCCTAATGAAGACAGTGAAGAATGGACGGGCAGCCATCACAAGGGATTGGCCTAGAGTCGTGTGCGCCTTACGCATAGAGGAGGGCACAATATGGGCATTCTGCTTCACATTCTCCAGCAACCAGAATGTCTTTCGCCTATCTCTTTACAGTCTTTAGTATAATTGTGGTTCATCATTCTTTACTTGGTTTTGGCTCCTAGGTGCATATGCACCCATTGTCGAAATACACATTTTAAAAAGTTGAAAAATTCGGAACAAAAATCCCACGTGTATATCCGGACATTTTATGTGCGTTCACAAGGTTTCGGCGAAAAACGACGTTTTTTATGGCTTGTGTAAAAAAGATAAAGAAATGCCTCGTGAATAGTTAGAATGAAGCATCAGAAATTGTCTTTTTTACACAAGCCACAAAAAACCTCGTTTTTCACTGAAACCTTGTGCACGCACATAAAATGTCCGGATATACACGCGGGATTTTTGTTCCGAATTTTTCAACTTTTCAAAATGTGTATTTTGACAATGGCTGCATATGCACCTAGGAGCCAAATGCAATTACCGCTTTACTTGGTGCTTCTGTAGTTCTTCAGTATATGTACCTGTGCATTGAATTATGGATTTGTGGTTGAACCTATATTTGTAATAAACCTGGTTGGATATGAAATAAGTGAATGCATACTTTCAAATTCATAACATGTGATTTTTAAATTAGGGACTAATTATGGATTAATTATGGATTAAATAGGGATTACACTGCACACGGTTTGCGAAAGCGAAACGTCTGCGATATACGTGGAGATCAGAAACGTTTCTAGGATCCACTACGTGTGCGATCAATCTCCACTGCATGCACGACTTTCTCTTGAAAACTGTTTGCGTTAGGCCACTTTGCGCAAACGTTTATCACATAAAAAGTGTGTGTGATGGACACGTTTTGCCACACAGTTTCTTTGTACGCACCGTGTGTGATGCATTCAATAACGCAAACGATAAAATTATTAATATCATGTGCAATGGCAACGCTATCACAAACGATTTAACGGGAAAAATTGTGTGTGATGTACCTGTGAACGGAAACTTTTTCCTTGGAGTGATTGTGTGGGATGTACATACAAACCGAAACATTTAGCGGGGACAGACTGTGTGGGATGTACTTGCGAGCGGAAACAATTTCACCGTATAATTGTATTTTTTTGTACTGTACGTATTTCCGTATTTGAGCGCTCGCCGGTCGCACACGACCTCATTTTGCCGAACGTGTGTGCCAGGAGGGCATATCCCCGATGGTTTCTGGGTCGTATGGAAAGGACCTCCCCCTATCGCCCACGCTCACTTGGCGACAGTTCCAGATGCCGTCGCGGAAAATCACCTAAAAAAGAGAAATGCTATTTATCCGAGACTACATTACAGATAATTTAATGGCCTCCTGATCAATCTAATATCATGGTCAACACTAGTAGAAAAAGGGACAAATGTGAAGCACATTACTGCCAGTTTGAATTTGAGCCGGCACTAAGGTGTCCATTAGTGCTGGTTTCAATGACTAGGCGGGCGGACATCATTAGTACCGGTTCGTGGGCAACCTTTAGTACCTGTTCATGTCACGAACCGGTACTAATGAGGCTGTGGTCAGGCTGGGACCCCACGAACACCTTTAGTACCGGTTCATGGCATGAACCGGTACTAGAGTTTCTTAGTAAGCTGATTTTTAGTCCCACCTCGTGAAGAGAGAGGCAGTAGGAGCGATTTATAAGCCGTGTGTGCAGAGACGATGAAGGAGAGGCGCAATGCTCACCTGCTGGTTGCTTAGCTTCAAGCCTTTCGAAATAGCATAGATTGCACGGAGCTATGTGAAGTGCAGTCTACACTATTCCGAAAGTCTTGAAGCTAATTAACGAGCATTGCGCCTCTTTTTAATTTCTAATAGCTTATTAGAACTCTAGACTTCTTGTGTTACGGCAAAAACTGGATGCACTTCATGTACAAACTGGACAATCTCTTTCGAAGTATCACGGCCGGTTTCGGACGAAAACTCATCTGTTACACCGACACTTCATTTTTTTAAACTTATTACAACTACAGACGTTTTTGCATTCAGTACGCACCATTCAAAGCCACGTCATCAATTTTCAACCCTTTCTGCAATCATTTGCAATTTTTCATTCATTTACCGATTTGTTTTGGGAGCTAAATGACCGTGAAATTGAAAATCACTACAAAATGAACTCTGAAAATGTTGAAACTTGGTATGGTATCATCATTTCACCCGCATAGCATGTGCAAAAGAGTAGAGAGGGTCACGGCAAAATCTGGATGCACTTCGTATACAAACTGGACAATCTCTTTCGGAGTATCAAGGCCGGTTTCGGACGAAAACTCATCTGTTACACGGGCACTTCAATGTTTTTAAACTTATTTGAACTCTAGACTTTTTTGCGTTCAGTATGTAGCATTCAAAGTGACATCATCAATTTCCAACACGTTCTGACATTATTTGCTATTTTTCAGTCATTTACCAATTTGTTTAGAGAGCTAAATGACCGTGAAATTGCAAATCACTACAAAATGAACTGTGGAAATGTTGAAACTTGGCATGGTATCATCATTTCACCTGCATAGCATGTGTGAAAGAGTAGAGAGGGTCACGGCAAAAACTGGATGCACTTCGTGTATAAACTAGACAATCTCTTTCGGAGTATCAGGGTTTCGAACGAGAACTCATCTGTTACACAGGCACTTCAATGTTTTTTAAACTTATTTGAACTCCAGACTTTTTTTGCATTCAGTATGCAGCATTCAAAGCGACATCATCAATTTCCAATAAATTCTGACATCATTTGCTGTTTTTCAGTCATTTACCAATTTGTTTAGAGAGCTAAATGGCCGTGAAATTGAAAATCACTGCGAAATAAACTCTGAAAATTTTTAGAGAGCTAAAGCAAAAATATTCACAAAGAAACTAAATACAACAAAAAAATTACTCAAAAATAAATAGAAGAAAATAAATAAAACAGAAAATAAAAAACTATATAAAAAATTACTCAAAAATAAATAGAAGAAAATAAATAATACAGAAAAAACTATATAAAAAAATTACTCAAAAATAAATAGAAGAAAATAAATAATGCAGAAAAGAAAAAACTATAAGAAATATTGTTGGGGCGCTGCCCAGTGGGCCTGCCAGACGTAGGGTCTGCAAATTCAGGCCCAGAAGGTCCCGCAGGCTTACAGGGCAACGCGCCATAGTTAGGCCTAGAAGTCTGCTATATAGAGGAATTCAAAGGAGCAGTCGCGGCTGGGTTTATAAACCAGTGCGGCTGCCCTTCGCTCGGCGAGGTGGGAGTAAACATTGTGCACCACGGGTGGCAGCGCAACCCCTTTAGTACCGTTTCGTGGCTCCAACCGGTACTGATTGGGGGGCCTTTAGTACTAGTTGGAGCCACAAACCGGTATTAAAGGGGGGCGCTTCCCGCCGCATGACCTGGCCAAAATTGACCTTTAGTACCGGTTGGTGGCTCCAACCGGTACTAAAGGCCCCTCCTATATATAGGGCACTTACGAAAAATTCAGTTTCATCCGCCGCCTGTCTTCTCTAACTTCATCGCGCGACATCGCCACCGCCGCGTCGTCGCCCATCGCGCGCCGCCCTCGCCGCCCCAGCCGCCCGGTGTAACATCCCAAATTTTCAATTTGGAATGTTATACATTAGATCATCAATGCATATCATATATCTTTTGCATTCTGGTTGATCCTAGAAATTCTACGCAACTCAATGACCCACGGAGAGAGTTGGGGATTTCGATATTTTCATATTTGAGTTCGCTCAAATTTTGAGAATAGGATCATTTGATTTTATTTATTTTATCATCAATTATTTCTATTACAAAAAAATATGAGAGAGGGAATAAAATAACTTTCCCAAAATAAAGAAATATTGAGTATTTAATAATAAAATCAAATAAGATTTTATTCCGGAGTTTTTTCGGTGTTTTATTTGAATTTAGGAAAAAAATGCGTTTTTCAAAATTGCATTTAGGGACCAAATAAATGTTCACTTTGTCGGGCTTGATTTTAGAAGTCCGAGAAAATTTATTTCGGGATTTTTGGAGTCTATTTAGTATTTCCTTTTATTTTTCTTCCGAGCGTAATTATTTAAAAAAAAAGGAACCGACCTACGGGCCGTGTCCGACTAGGACTCCCGGCCCGTAGGGGCTTTATAAGCCGGCCCACCCGGGGGGAACCCTAGCCTGCGCCCCGCCCCAGCCCCGCACCCGCGCCGCCGCCGCGGCCCGCGCCGCCCGCCGCCCGCCGGAGCCGCCGCCCCGCCCACACGCTTGCCGAGGTTCGCCGCCGCCTCGTAATCCGCGCCGCCCTTTTTTTTAGAAAACCGATCGGTTTTCCGTCTGTTTTTTTCTTTTTTTTGTTTTCGTTTTTTTATTAGATCGGTTTTTTCGGTTTAGGTTAAATAGCGAGCGTTCGCTCGTTTGTTCGTTTAAACGAACACGTTCATCGTTTAGATCTGGATAACGAACGTTCGTTCGTTAATCCGTTCATCATTTTTCTTTTTCTCGGATTTTCCACGGTTATTTTCTGATCGCGATTCCTGATCCGATTTTCGTTTTAGTATAACTTTTCGCTCGTTTATCGGAATCAGGCGATTCAAGCGCCTAGAGTTTCGTCTCGAAACCCTCTATCTGTTTAACCAACTTAAACAAGATTTTGCTACTGTAAATTTGCCCTAGATCCAGATTACTAAAACGAAGTTGTTTTCTTTCGCCGTTTGACTTTCGTTGCTTCGTTCGATTTGATTCTTTTTGCCAACCGGAGTTCTTAAGTTGAACCTTCTGGTTAGATCTCTTATTTGAGTTTTACCTGTGCATTAGATGAGTACTTATTGCATGCTTGTTTGTTTGTCTGCGATAGAGTATCCGGAGTGCGCCGCCTGTTACTTCGAATCGCTAGGTTTCCCGGATCATCAGCAAGGCAAGTAACACTTTGATCATACCTTTTCTACTACCCAGTTTTATTGCATTAGATCAAACCTCACACATTGCATGATTATGATCTAATTAAATTGTGGGATGGGAAGTAGATGAGGTAGTACCTATTACCTGTTTATTATCAAACCTTTGGGAGTTACTTCTACATTTGCTTATCATGCCATGCTATGCTAATAGACGTGGATTGGGTGAGTGAAATCCATGACAGATGTGAGATTGTTAATTAATGGTTTATCTAAGGTGACAACTTAAACACACATCTGGATGGATTGAGGCACCTGGGTATTCCAGGACTTGCTTGTTTTCTTTTGGACCGCCACCCAGGCTCAAAGGGATCATGAGACTATTCATACTAGAAACTTCCGTGTGCAGCCACAAGCTATTATGGGCTCTAGCATAGTTGACTAAGTTGTGCGAACTCTTACAGTGGTAGACAAGCAGATGTTGCGGATGTAGGTGGTACGGTCTACCCGATCGTAAGGTGCTAGCGCTTCTAAAAGACTATGTCTCGGTCATCCGTCTTCTCAAACACCATGGTGGTGCGAGAAAACAAACGGAGGCGATCGAGTCTTGTGGGGAAAAGTGCGCAAACCTCTGCAGTGTGTAATAAACTAATCATCGTTAGCCGTGTCCCCGGTTATGGACATCTTGAGTATCTAGTACCTGGATTTTCATGTGAATCTCAACATGTTACTCTAAATTAATTTTGTTGGGTTTTGTTTAATGATGATGCTTAATTGGGATTGAGAATGCTGTCAACCATTCTCAATGTGTAACAACCACCATGATAGTAATTAAATTTTATTCCTTTTAAGTAGGGAAAAATTGGCTTTACGCAAAACTGTAACCATAGAGCTTTCCACCAGCCAAATATGCATATAGTATAGCTGTTTCATTCCATTACTCTCTATGTGTTACATTGCCAGCATATTCCATGTGCTGACCCGTTTCGGGCTGCAACGTTAATGTTGCAGACTTTTCAGACGACGATTAAGGAGTTTTTAGGTCATGATTCTATACTCAGTGATGCCGTTGGAGTTGATGGACTCACTTATCTTCCAAGCCTTCCGCTGTTATCATTATTAGATGGCCTTAAGCCATATTTATTGTAATAAGTTCTCTTTTGAGACACTCAATGTAATAAGTGTGTGATTGCTACTCTGTTATAAATCCTCCGAGTACTGTGTGGTGTCAGCATTACTGATCCAGGGATGACACCGGAGCACAGAGATCAGACTGTTTGAGGTCTGGTCGCTACAAAGATGGTATCAGAGCACACGCTGACTGTAGGACACGACCACTAAGCTAAAAGACCTAGATCACTATTCACTCTCTTCTTCTTTGACTCCTCATCTTTTCTACTCATTAGGATGGCGGATGTAAGGAACAAGTTCACACAACCGGATGAAGATACACCCTTTGGACGACACTTGAAGGAAGTCACTAGATACCTGAACATAGGAGTACCAAGCTTCACGGGAACCTACAACGCCACTTTACCTGAAGAAGAGCATTGGATGATTCAAGTTCAAGTTCCAGGAAGGACGTTCGTGCCAGTCACTGAGCCCATAGAGTTTTCTTTTGATGCACCAACTTGGAGTCTAGGAAAGAGCATGGCAGCTCACATCGCCATGGGACGCATTGGAGAAGTCTACCGCAAGGATCTCAAAGATACTATCTACCAGATTTGTGGGCGCCGAGATGAACACTGGGAGATGATCAGCACCAGGAAGGATAGATCAATCGCAGCTTTTATCCAGGAATTAAACCAGCACATTCGACGCCAGGAGAACCAGATGTGTGCCGACATGATAGATCTGAAGAAGGCTAAGACTAGAATAAAGGAACTGGAGGAAGAACTCAAGGCTACACGTGAAGATTATGAAGAAGAAATTGAAGTATTGGTGGAGAAGAATGACGACCTGATAAAGAAGATTGGAATATTTATGGGAGGCCCGACACCAGTAGATGAAGACGAAGAACCCAACGAAATTAACCCAGAAGACTACATCATCATTGATGGCACCGACTCGGAACCAGACAGTAGCGATGATGACTATGTTGATGAAGCTGGAGCAGATATCATGGAGTCAACGACCGAAGAATATTTCTAGTAGACGACCTCCTCAGTAGTAGTAGTCCACCATGTAAATATAGTAGCCCAAGCACTTTTGCGATACTTAGATCGATTGTATGCTCTTGTTTGATTGAATGAAGTGAATTGTTTGCTTTTGCCTCATGTGCATATGGGTAGTGTTTTCTCTTTAGACCCCCTCTATTCTTATATCTCATCTTTTCTAAAAACCCTCAGATGCCTCCGAGACGTGACCCCGGATTTGCCTTTCCACCGGAGTTCACCCAGTTGATCCAGCAGCAGAACACATTGATGCAGTTGCTAGTTCAGAATCAGAATCAGGGGAACAACAACAACAACCCACCACCACCACCTGTTGACCACTTAGCCCGTTTTCTTAGGCTGAATCGCCGGTGTTTTCCAGTAGCACCGAGCCGATAGTAGCAGATGATTGGCTCCGCAAGACAGCTAGAGACTTGACCACATCTAGATGCACGGATGCGGAGAAGGTGAAGTTTGCCGCCCATCAGCTTGAAGGACCCGCAGCATCATGGTGGGAGAATTTCACAGCCACTTTCCCAGTCGACACTGTCACATGGCACTAGTTTCAGCAGGCTTTCCGTACTGCCCATGTTCCAGTAGGAGCTATGGCCATGAAGAAGCGTGAGTTTCTAACTTGCGCCAAGGAGGACGGAAAGTTGGCCACTATGTGGAGGAATTTAGTAAGTTAGCACGTTATGCCCCAGATGACGTCGCTACGGATGCAGCTAAGCAAGAGAAGTTTCTGGAAGGACTGAATGATGAGTTGAGCATGCAGTTGATGGTAGCCACCTTCAACAACTACCAGGAGTTGGTAGATCGTGCTCTTATGATTGAAAGGAAGCAGCAACAAATTGAGAATCGCAAGAGGAAGTATGGACAAGGAAAGTACAATTCAGGAGCTCAGCAGAAGCCACGTTTTACCCCTAGACCAGGAGGACATTTTCAGCATACCCATGGAGGAGGTAGCTCGCACAATCACAATGGCACCAAGAATGGTAATGGAAATGGAGGAAGCAACGGCCAGAACCGCACCAACCCCTCAACCACAGCCAAGAAGGACCTAAGCCAAGTCACTTGCTATAAGTGTTCGAAGACCGAACATTATGCCAATGAATGTCCTGAAGGCCAAAATGGCAATGGAAGTTCTGGGAAGAAGTCGAACCCTTTCAACAGGGGACAGGTGAACCACGTTAGCATGGAGGAGGTTGAAGCTCAGCCCGATGCAGTAATAGGTAAGTTTTTGGTTAAGTCATTTACTGCACTAGTTCTTTTTGATACTGGTGCATCGCATTCATACATCTCAAGGGGATTTGTGGATAAGTATAACCTATCAACCCAAGCCCTTAGGTCACCCATGTTAGTAACCTCGCCCGGAGCAGAGTATGTGGCTAGTCTATGGTGTGATCGGTTACCATTAAGGATTGGTAACTATGTTTTTCCCTCAAACCTAATAGTATTGGAATCTCAAGGATTGGATGTGATATTAGGCATGGATTGGTTATCAAAGTATGAAGGGAATATTGAGTGTGCTAGTAAGTCAATTTTGCTTACTACCCCAGAAGGGAGAAGGATCAAGTATGTATCCCGGCATGTGCCAAATAGGACTCAAGTAAATTGCCTAACAGGAGTTGTGCAGGAGGAAGTACCAGTGGTAAGAGATTTCCCTGATGTATTTCCAGAAGAGTTGCCAGGCATGCCACCGGATAGAGATATTGAGTTTTTGATTGAGCTATTGCCAGGCACAAGGCCAATATCAAAGAGACCATATAGGATGCCAGCAAAGGATTTGGTGGAAATTAAGAAGCAGATTAAGGAGTTACTGGATAAGGGATATATTCGCCCAAGTTCTTCACCTTGGGGATCGCCAGTACTTCTAGTGGAGAGGAAGGATGGATCGTTAAGGATGGTTGTTGATTATCGAGGATTGAATGAAGTAACGATCAAGAACAAGTACCCACTACCAATTGTCAACGATCTGTTTGATCGATTGCAAGGAGCTAAGGTATTTTCCAAGATCGATCTGCGATCAGGATACCACCAGTTGAAGATTCGAGAACAGGATATTCCGAAGACAGCTTTTACAACCAGATATGGGCTGTATGAGTATACTGTTATGTCATTTGGTCTGACTAACGCACCTGCCTATTTTATGAACATGATGAACAAAGTGTTTATGGAGTTTTTGGATAAGTTCGTCATAGTGTTCATTGATGATATCCTGGTTTATTCGAAGAATGAAGAGGAACATAAGGAGCATTTGCGTTTGGTACTTGGAAAGCTCAGAGAACATCAATTATATGCCAAGTTCAGAAAATGTGAGTTTTGGTTGAAGGAAGTAGGATTCCTCGGACACGTTATATCTGGAGAAGGTATAGCAGTAGATCCCGCTAAAGTTGAAACCGTGACCAAGTGGGAAGCCCCAACAACAGTTGGAGACATCCGGAGTTTTCTTGGACTCGCAGGATACTACCGGAGATTTATTGAGAATTTCTCAAAGATTGCAAAGCCTATGACAGAGTTATTAAAGAAGGATACCAAGTTCATATGGACAGAGGAGTGTGAGGCTAGTTTCCAGGAGTTGAAGAAACGTTTGGTTACCTCACCAGTGTTGATTTTGCCAGACCAGACCAAAGATTATGAGGTGTACTCCGCCGCTTCACGTCAAGTACGTGGAGCAGTGCTTATGCAGGAAGGAAGAGTTGTTTCATGTGCCTCAAGACAACTGAAGCCCCATGAGTTGAATTATGCTACGCATGATTTGGAGTTAGCAGCCGTAGTGCATGCATTGAAAACATGGAGACATTTCCTCATTGGAAACCATTGTGAGGTGTACACGGATCATAAGAGTTTGAAGTACATTTTCACACAGAAGGATTTGAATCTCAGACAAAGGAGATTATTGGAGCTCATCAAAGATTATGATATGAAATTGCATTATCATCCCGGAAAGGCTAATGTAGTAGCTGACGCATTAAGCCGTAAGAGCCATGTCAATACGTTAATGACGGAAGAAATACCCAAGGAGTTAGCAGAAAATCTTTGTGAACTATGTTTGGAAATAGTTCCGAGAGGCTATGTAGCAGCATTGGAGATTCAATCAACTTTGATGGATAGAATCAGAGAAGCTCAGCAAACTGACAAAGAGATTGCCGCTATAAAGGAGAAACTGAGCAAAGGAAAAGCTAAAGGATTTCATGAGGATGAACACGACACCCTATGGTTTGAAGACCGTGTTTACGTGCCCAACGACCCGGAGATCAGGAAGTTGATTTTGCAAGAGGCACACGATTCACCATATTCAATTCACCCAGGAAATACCAAGATGTATTTGGATCTGAAGGATATTTTCTGGTGGACCGGAATGAAGATGGATATAGCGGAGTATGTAGCCGTTTGTGATGTATGTCAGAGAGTAAAGGCAGATCATCAGAAGCCAGCAGAATTGTTACAACCATTGCCGATACCCGAATGGAAGTGGGATAAGCTAGGCATGGATTTTATCACGGGATTGCCCAGGACTCGTTCAGGCTATGACTCAATTTGGGTTGTAGTTGATCGATTGACGAAAGTAGCTCATTCATCGCAGTAAAGACCACTTACACCAGTGCTAAGTTGGCATAGATATACATGACCAGGATCGAATGTCTGCATGGAGTTCCAAGGAGTATCATATCAGATAGAGGAACCCAGTTTACCTCAAAGTTCTAGAAGTAGTTGCATGAAACTTTGGGTACCAGACTAGAATTCAGTACATCTTTTCATCCACAGACAGATGGACAGACCGAGAGAGTCAATCAGATTTTGGAGGATATGCTGAGAGCTTGTGCGCTAGATTACGGATCTAGTTGGGACGATAATTTGCCATATGCAGAGTTCTCTTACAACAACAGTTACCAAACCATTTTAAAGATGGCCCCTTTCGAAGCCTTGTACGGAAGGAGGTGCAGGACACCGTTGTCATGGACGAAATTGGAGACCGTCAGTTGTTTGGTCCTGACTT
Organism: Triticum urartu; assembly: GCF_056163025.1. Taxonomy (NCBI): domain Eukaryota; kingdom Viridiplantae; phylum Streptophyta; class Magnoliopsida; order Poales; family Poaceae; genus Triticum; species Triticum urartu. The sequence continues at coordinate 18,605,405 of NC_141877.1, forward strand.
GATTAAAGAGTCTGAACAGAAGGTGAAATTGATTCGCGATAGGCTCAAGGTAGCCCAGTCCAGACAGAAAAGTTATGCAGATTCAAAACGCAAGGAGACAGTTTACGAAGTTGGAGATAGAGCTTATCTTCGAGTACACTTCGGGGAACAAAGCGTTTTGGAGTTAAAGGGAAGTTAGCACCACGATTTGTAGGACCATATCGAGTTTTGGAACGTATGGGGGAAGTGGCCTACAAGTTGGTATTGCCCGAAGGATTGTCAGGAGTTCATGATGTGTTCCACGTTTCTCAGCTGAAGAAGTGTCACGCGGAGATGGCTGACATACCGTTGAGAGATACAGTGCCTTTGGAAACTATTCAGTTGGATAACGATTTGACCTACGAGGAGAAGCCAGTCAAGATTCTCGAGTTTGCCAACCGAGTTACTCGCAGCAAGGTTATCAAGTTTTGCAAAGTTCAGTGGAGCCACCACTCAGAGGATGAAGCCACCTGGGAGCAAGAGGAAGATTTGTTCAAAGACCACCCTCACCTATTTTCTAGCCAACCCGAATCTCGAGGGCGAGATTCATCTTAAGGGGGGTCGGTTTGTAACATCCCAAATTTTCAATTTGGAATGTTATACATTAGATCATCAATGCATATCATATTTCTTTTGCATTCTGGTTGATCCTAGAAATTCTACGCAACTCAATGACCCACGGAGAGAGTTGGGGATTTCAATATTTTCATATTTGAGTTCTCTCAAATTTTGAGAATAGGATCATTTGATTTTATTTATTTTATCATCAATTATTTCTATTACAAAAAAATATGAGAGAGGGAATAACATGACTTTCCCAAAATAAAGAAATATTGAGGATTTAATAATAAAATCAAATAAGATTTTATTCCAGAGTTTTTTCGGTGTTTTATTTGAATTTAGGAAAAAAATGCGTTTTTCAAAATTGCATTTAGGGCCCAAATAAATGTTCACTTTGTCGGGCTTGATTTTAGAAGCCCGGGAAAATTTATTTAGGGATTTTTGGAGTCCATTTAGTATTTCTTTTTATTTTTCTTCCGAGCGTAATTATTTAAAAAAAAAGGAACCGACCTACGGGCCGTGTCCGACTAGGACTCCCGGCCCGTAGGGGCTTTATAAGCCGGCCCACCCGGGGGGAACCCTAGCCTGCGCCCCGCCCCAGCCCCGCACCGGCGCCGCCGCCGCCGCCCGCGCCGCTCGCCGCCCGCCGGAGCCGCCGCCCCGCCCACACGCTTGCCGAGGTTCGCCGCCGCCTCGTAATCCGCGCCGCCCTTTTTTTTAGAAAACCGATCGGTTTTCCGTCTGTTTTTTTCTTTTTTTTGTTTTCGTTTTTTTATTAGATCGGTTTTTTCGGTTTAGGTTAAATAGCGAGCGTTCGCTCGTTTGTTCGTTTAAACGAACACGTTCATCGTTTAGATCTGGATAACGAACGTTCGTTCGTTAATCCGTTCATCATTTTTCTTTTTCTCGGATTTTCCACGGTTATTTTCTGATCGCGATTCCTGATCCGATTTTCGTTTTAGTATAACTTTTCGCTCGTTTATCGGAATCAGGCGATTCAAGCGCCTAGAGTTTCGTCTCGAAACCCTCTATCTGTTTAACCAACTTAAACAAGATTTTGCTACTGTAAATTTGCCCTAGATCCAGATTACTAAAACGAAGTTGTTTTCTTTCGCCGTTTGACTTTCGTTGCTTCGTTCGATTTGATTCTTTTTGCCAACCGGAGTTCCTAAGTTGAACCTTCTGGTTAGATCTCTTATTTGAGTTTTACCTGTGCATTAGATGAGTACTTATTGCATGCTTGTTTGTTTGTCTGCGATAGAGTATCCGGAGTGCGCCGCCTGTTACTTCGAATCGCTAGGTTTCCCGGATCATCAGCAAGGCAAGTAACACTTTGATCATACCTTTTCTACTACCCAGTTTTATTGCATTAGATCAAACCTCACACATTGCATGATTATGATCTAATTAAATTGTGGGATGGGAAGTAGATGAGGTAGTACCTATTACCTGTTTATTATCAAACCTTTGGGAGTTACTTCTACATTTGCTTATCATGCCATGCTATGCTAATAGACGTGGATTGGGTGAGTGAAATCCATGACAGATGTGAGATTGTTAATTAATGGTTTATCTAAGGTGGCAACTTAAACACACATCTGGGTGGATTGAGGCACCTGGGTATTCCAGGACTTGCTTGTTTTCTTTTGGACCGCCACCCAGGCTCAAAGGGATCATGAGACTATTCATACTAGAAACTTCCGTGTGCAGCCACAAGCTATTATGGGCTCTAGCATAGTTGACTAAGTTGTGCGAACTCTTACAGTGGTAGACAAGCAGATGTTGCGGATGTAGGTGGTACGGTCTACCCGATCGTAAGGTGCTAGCGCTTCTAAAAGACTATGTCTCGGTCATCCGTCTTCTCAAACACCATGGTGGTGCGAGAAAACAAACGGAGGCGATCGAGTCTTGTGAGGAAAAGTGCGCAAACCTCTGCAGAGTGTAATAAACTAATCATCGTTAGCCGTGTCCCCGGTTATGGACATCTTGAGTATCTAGTACCTGGATTTTCATGTGAATCTCAACATGTTACTCTAAATTAATTTTGTTGGGTTTTGTTTAATGATGATGCTTAATTGGGATTGAGAATGCTGTCAACCATTCTCAATGTGTAACAACCACCATGATAGTAATTAAATTTTATTCCTTTTAAGTAGGAAAAAATTGGCTTTACGCAAAACTGTAACCATAGAGCTTTCCACCAGCCAAATATGCATATAGTATAGCTGTTTCATTCCATTACTCTCTATGTGTTACATTGCCAGCATATTCCATGTGCTGACCCGTTTCAGGCTGCAACATTAATGTTGCAGACTTTTCAGACGACGATTAAGGAGTTTTTAGGTCGTGGTTCTGTACTCAGTGATGCCGTTGGAGTTGATGGACTCACTTATCTTCCAAGCCTTCCGCTGTTATCATTATTAGATGGCCTTAAGCCATATTTATTGTAATAAGTTCTCTTTTGAGACACTCGATGTAATAAGTATGTGATTGCTACTCTGTTATAAATCCTCCGAGTACTGTGTGGTGTCAGCATTACTGATCCAGGGATGACACCGGAGCACAGAGATCAGACTGTTTGAGGTCTGGTCGCTACACCCGTCGTCCCCGCCGCCGCCCCATACTACGTCGCCGTCTCGATCGCGTCGTCGCCCCTGCCGCCCGTCGTCGCCGTCCCCGTCGCGCCGCCGTCTCGCGCCGCCGACCGTAGGCCGCCGCCCCCCGCTCATACACACACACACATACACACACGCACACAGACACACACACACACATACACACACACATACACACACATACACACACACAAACTCACACTTTTTTTTACTTATTTTCTGTTTTCTGTTGTTTACATTAATGGTAGATGAATTACGAAGATAAGAATGTTAATGTTAGATGAATTAGATAGAAAAGTTGTTAAATATTAATGTCAATTGTTAGATGAATTAGCTAGATATTAATTAGGTATATATATGAGATTTGAACTAGTTGAATTGATATAATTAGTTTATTTTTAATAATAAAATTAATAAAAATAGTTTATTTTTAGTAAGAAAATTTAGGTATATGAGATTATTTAAACTAGTTGAATTTATATAACTAGTTTATTTTTGGTAAATGTTTAGTTGAACTAGTTGAATTAATAGAACTAGTTTATTTTTAGTAAGAAAATTTAGGTATATGAGATTTGATGACCTAATTAAAATATTACTATATATAGCTAATTTATATATTTTAGTAAGAAAATTAATAAAACTAGTTTATTTTTAGTAAATGTTAGTTGAATTAATAGAACTAGTTTTTTAGTAAGAAAATTTAGTTATATGAGATTTGATGATCTAATCAAAATATTACTATATAGAACTACCTACTTTATTTTAGTAACAAAATTAATATAACTAGTTTATTTTTAGTAAATGCTTAGTTGAATTAGTTGAATTAATAGAACTAGTTTATTTAGTGGAATTAATAAAACTAGTAAGTGTTTAATGTTTCACCTATATCTGAACATATGTTAGATATTAATGTCAAATGTTAGATGAATTAGATAGAAATTATATGTTATATATATATATATGTATATATTTAATTTAGTTATATGAGATTTGATCATCTAATTAACATTTTACTATATAGAACTAGCTACCTTATTTTTACTATCAAAATCAATAGAACTAGTTTAGTTGAATGAGTTGAATTAATTAGTTAAACTAGTTAGTTGAATTAGTTGAATTACTTTAGCTACTTTATTTAGGTATATTTTTCGTAAGTGCTTAGTTGAATTAATAGAACTAATAAGTGTTTAATATTTCACCTATGAACATAGGAATTTCGTCTGACGACGAACATGATTTCATTATGTGCGAATACTGCAAAGACCAGCGCGGCAGAAATTTTCTAGTTGATGAAAGGCGCTTCAGCATCAAGCTGGATGAGAACTTCGAAGTGGATACATTAAGTCACAACGACAAGTCTTTTTTCGTAATTAAGCATGACATATGCTTCATTTGCTTCAACTTATAATTTTAATTTTTCACTATTCTACTAGCATATCCCTTGCTATGCAAGAATTTTTGTCTCGGATAAGATAGGTTTCAGTCCTAACAAAACTATGAAGGTAAAAAAAGTTTACTTGAAGACCGAGCATGGTTGTACCTTCAACGTCAAATTATACAATGCAGACACATACACCTATTTTGAATGCAAAACTTGGCAAGCACTATGCAAGTCTTATGCATTTGAGCCTGATATGATTATCACCTTTGATATTCGTCCGGAAGATGATATTGAAGGTAATAGAGATATCTGGGTCGATGTGCGGATGCCTCCAGTTCTATTATTATGTGAGTTTCTCAACCATATTTATGTCTTCGATATTGTTTATTCAAAAGTAGTTGACAAGTAATTTTTATTGACAGCTTATTTCTAATCAAGCAAACATGTCCGGCGCTTCGTAGACAGGACCGCCACTGTCCCGGGGCTGAACTAAACTGCGAGGAGACAAGTCATTATGTTTCATGGCTTGAGGATCTTGATGCTGTCAAGACAACAAAAATTCCTGCACTTAGAAATGTTAGTACTCAAAACGTGTGACCAATAGTGTTCGTACTGAACTACGGTCACATATTTTAGGAAAGATGGTAAGATTTTTACTATTTCTTCTCAGTGCATCTTTTGCATACATTATTTGTTAAGCTAAACTTCATTGCTAAGTATGTTACTATACGATGTTCTTCAACAAGGACTCCCGATTAATGTTGTGCCTGATTGGATCGAGACTAAAGGTACCATGAATATTGTTAGCTTACGGCCAAGATATCCTACAATGCACTTTAGTGCATTCAGGATTTCTAATAGCGAGGAATGCTTAATAGTAAAAGACTGGAGCGAAATTGTGAACGATCGCGGAGAAGTACTAGGGGGTAGCAATCAGAAACGCAACCCACGATTAGGAGACATGCTTATCTGCATGATCCAATATGATGAATCAGGAAAGCTATACATGTTCTATGATATTTTACCTGAGAGAGAGCAGCAGGAGTGATTAGCTAGTTCATGCTCTTAGTACTTGTCCTCTCATGTCCGTGTTCTTCGTCCTGAACTTAATCTCAAAGAGTGATTTGCTTTTGTGATGTTATGAACGTTTATAATATCATTACCATGTTGAACTCGATTATATCTTGGCTTCTGGTACAAGTGAATGTTTCTTCTTTAAGCTAGTGTTGGTGGTGATTAGATAGCGATAATGACTATATGATGATTAAATAGTGGTAATGACGACTATGATGATTTTTAACTAGCTAGTATATACTGTTGTTGATGATGATATATATGATGCAAGAGTTTTTATATTAATATGATGATGATGATGATGATGATGAGTTATTATATCATTTATAAAAGAAAACCGCATATTAGTTTCAATTAGATGGATCCTAGCTAAGTGGTCAAGTATATGCCATATCCATATTATACTTAATCACCAGGTGATCAAGTATAATATGGATATGGCAAAGTATAATATGGATATGGCATATACTTAATCACTTAGCTAGGATCCACATGCATCCAGTCGAAACTAATCTGCGGTACTTTCACCTAATGATTTAACAACTCATTATAATGTAAAACAATCACTAAATTAAATTGAAAACAAAAATAAAAATAAAAATAAAAAAAACCAAAACACCCCCAAACATTTAGTACCGGTTGGTGTTACCAACCGGTACTAATGTCCTACGCGCACCCGGGCCTGGCTCGTGCCACGTGGTGGCACTTTAGCGCCGGTTCGTGACGAACCAGTACTAAAGGGGGGACCTTTAGTCCCCACTCTTTAGTGCCGGTTGTGGAACCGGCACTAAAGGCCCTTACGAACCGGCGCTAAAGGCCAGTTCTGTACTAGTGCAACAGGAAAGAACATTAGCATGATGCATCACTCCAAAATATACTACCACTTTGATCAAGTACCGTGGCTATACATCGTGCATTCATCCTTCCTTCTAGATAGAAAATGCAGTCAAACACACATCTGAAGTAGTCTCACATAATTCTTTTTGCAGCTGTGGTAGTGGCAATAAGTTTTTGTGTAATTTCAGTGGTTGGCATGGCAGTTGGCACTCTCACTTGCACTTTGAGTTTCATAACTACAAAATACAAAATAAGTATTAAAGTAAGTGTGGAAATATCATGAGTTAGTCTCCAATGTAGCAAAACAAATGACCTTACTGCAAAAATAATTTATTTTTCTATAGTAGCTTTAAGGAAACATAATTAATCGGAATGGATGGCTGGAGATGGAAGTCTCAGTCGAAACAAACATATTTGTGTACAATGAGTATGATGAGTTGTCTAAGAAATTCTGTCGGAACAAATATTTAGCTATGCATATATTCACATTATGCTACTTCTTCAGTCCCGAATTACTTGTCATAGAAATAGATAAAAACGGATGTATGTACAACTAAAATACGTCTAGATACAACCAATTATGTGGCAAGTAATTCCAGACAGAGCGAGTATATCTTAAACATGTTATCGGGAAAAACATTACAGTATTATTTAGGGATTGTTGCTTCAGCTAGTATGTATTAGAATGCAACCAGTCACCTTCGTCGAATACAACCCATTGGGAACTTATAGCTAGTTCCCACAACTGGAGGAGAAGGGTGGTTGATTTGGACTTGTGAGGGGTAGGCCAGACCACGTGGCATAACGCTCGGTTGTAAACGTTTAGCATGTAGGGTGCCAGAGATCATATAATTGAACTTGTCAGGTGGGTTCATCAAAGACACTGAGACATGTGTTGCCACTTTAAATATGCTTCTCAAGTTCACTTCCTCTTACAAGAAGTTCCCATGTACGTGTGCAGCATTCTCTCCTTACCTTGACCAAACATTTTCTAATTACTCGTACCTGGGAATGGAAGGAAACAGAAAGTTCACAACACGAAAGAGCACAGATGTAAGTGGTTGACCATATCAGATCCTATGCTACAAATCAGATTTCAGAAGCCATAAATTCCCTTGGACATCAATTTGCAAAGACAAACGTCAGCATCTCCACAAGATGATGTAAAAGTGGGTGCCAAAAATGGTTTAAGGGCAGCAGAGAAAGTTATTGTGCACCAGGAAATTTTCTGCCATAACATATGATGTAAAATTGGTGCCCTAAACAGTCAAACATTAACATTATTTGTCGCATATTCCAAAATTTCAAATTCTAATACGAAATGTTCAACATTAACATTAAAATGACATCACACTAGATAGTTAAATAGTACTATGCATGGATCATCGCACTCCTCCTCCTAAAGTCTACACTAGATCATCACAGGGAAGGAGTATTTGTACCCACAATATACCATCAAAGTCCTCGCCTTACGAGTCGATGTCCATTGCGCCTTCGCTCGAGGGGCCTAGCTCATAGTCATTGTCGTTGTAAGTAGATGGTTTCACCTCGTCCTCGTCTCTTCCAGTCAAGCTGGTTGAACAACTCATTGACCACCGTGCTGATCCTCTGAGCATGCTTCTCGTCCAGCTTCTTCCCGTGCTCTTTGTCCCTCTTGGCATAGAAGACAATCTCTTCCACCATGAGGTTCGGATTGGCCTTGGCAAACGTCTTCATGTACAATGAATCACTAGCCTCGGTTGTGCGTTGCGCCTTGAACCAGTGATTTGCCTTCTCCTTCTCGCGGGACATGATCCACATGGGAGAACGAGGAACTCTGTTTCTTTGGACATCTTGTGGAAGTTGAGATTGGCCCGGCTCAAGCTGTACTGGAGTCCCACCACGTCATATGTGCAAGCGGCGAGCATTGTTGTCCCGAAGGTGCTGAGCCAGTCCCCCCCCCCCCACCCTCACAGGCGATCTCGACCGTAAAGTGGTCCGACAGCTGGCGCCGAACGTCATGGTACGGCATGATGTGGGCGATGGGGCAGCCATATTTGGGTGGTAACGGGATGGTGGCTGTTGCAAGAGAATAGGGATGCGGCGCTAGGGAGGAGGAAAATGGGTCAGATTATGGTTGCAAGGAGGCGGAGTGGCTCGTGGCGCCTGGCAAGGTGGTGGCATTGACCTTCAGCGAGGCGATTGCGGTGGGAAACTTCAGCTGGTTTTTTTAGACACTCCCGCCAAGCTTTATTTATGTAACCAAAATGTTTGCGGTACAAAAAGAAGATTGCCGGGCTGTCCAAACTAGACATGGAGGAAAACCCTAAAGTTATAGCATGCTTAGCGAGATTGTGAGCCTTGGTATCCAAGGCTCTATATTCGTGGACTATATTACATGATGTAAACACGGCTGAATGATATCTGATTTTATGTAAAATTGCTCCATACTCCACCAATGATCCCTGTTTAACTCCGTCCACCACTATCTTGCAATCCGATGCCCCATGAATCTTTTGCACATAAAGATCGTCAGCCAAATCTAGGGCTTCTCTAACAGCTAGGGATGTAAATGGCAAATAAATGGTGTCCACAAGTCCTGTCTTGGAATTGCCACGGCAGATGTCCTAGTGTGAGGACTTAGTCGCAAGGCCAGCACATCTTTGTGGTAGCTTGAGAGGGGTTGATCAACGCACAAGACAAGGATTTAGAAAGCTTCGGGCCCCAGGAAACATCATCCGGTAATAGCCCTACATGCTGTTTGTGGCTAGATCTCATTATGCTCATGAGAGAGTCCCTGCATAAGTTGGCTCCCCCTTTGTGTCTAGCCCTAGAGATTGTTTTCTGTCCCTCTTTGGGGAGCCCTGCCCCTCCTTATATATGTTGAAGGGGCGGGTTACATGTGGAGTCCTAGTAGGACTAGGACTAGTCTATCCTTTCTCACAAGTTGAATACAAGTCCGGGTCTTGCTTCCTCGTAAAGGAAATATTCGTCATCCCTTTCCTCTTAAGCCGGCCCACCAGAGTATAAGCCGGCCCGCTGGGCCTTGGGCTTTGTCGTCCGTATGATCCGCCCGCCGGGTCTCCAGTGAGTCACAATGTCCCGGCGGGTTACATGTAAACCGCCATGTTCGGGCGGATCGTCAGTGAGTCACCAAGCTCCAACCAAGTCTCTGGTGAGTCGCCAAGCCCGGCCGGGTCATGATTCCGGCCGGGCCATACCGCGGGGTATATCTCCGACATTAGCCCCCAGTTTAATTTGGATTTATTCATGTTAAACTGATCCTGTAAAATAAACACAAGAACAAACTTGATAGGTTGTGCTCTGGGTTAAATATTTTCCTAAACCGGCACTTGATCATATTTTAAGTCCTTGTTATTTCCTCTTGGATGCATACTCAAAGATCTTATAGCAAATCTCTTTTAACAGATATGTCCAAACCTTGCCAATGCAAAAATCCAGATACTTCTTTTGAGAAATCCGGGTCAATAGGCCAGCTTCAGAGCCAATTTGCAGACATTGGTATCTTATAGAGAAATATTGTAATAAATAATCCACTTGAATCGGCTTCCAAAGCGCCGGCTTAAAAAATATTGGACTTGAAAAAACTCATCTGACTTTGAGCCAGCTTGTAGAACTTGCCGGTTTATCATTGCCAAAATATCCGGTTTGTAAATATTGATAGCACCGGGTCATAATTGTTGCCGACGCTAGGTCATAGTTATTGGTGACGCCAGGTCAATTTGGTTTACTCAGAACTAAGAATTTAAAGATTTTTTTCTCCCTTATATCCATATTACCTGTAGCCCCCAAGTCTTGAACAAAAACAAAGTGATGACTTAAGACTTGCTTCAATATAAATACCGCCACTTTCAAGAAATCCATGTTGTTCATCTTAGTCACTAGTAAAGATTGAATACTCCATATATGTAGCCCCCAAGTGTCGGGTTGTCATGCTTGCAGCAACCTGGGACTTGTAATTGCCTTATACTCATAAAAAACTTGAATTGTTGACAGGAGCAATTGGTAGCCCCCAAGGGCCGGCTCATTATGATGTGATGAGTCGGGTCTTCAATAAGGCCAATAAAATTGTCTTTGCATTAGCCCCCAAGTGCCATGGTGCATGCTAGCAGTGACATGGGACTTGCATATTTGATACAATTTCAAACTGAATAATGTAGCCCCCAAGTGCCGGGTTGTAAGCCTGCAGCAACTGGGGACTATTCTTTCCATTGTAGAATAAATCATATCCATTGATAAAATAATAGCCATTGCGCCAAAGCGACTTTGAATACCTTATCTGTTAACAAGTAAATCCGGAGTTTAAATACCCAGCAGCTCTTGGCCGATGGCGATTTAATATGCTTCCATTGTAAGCCAGAATTTTTATAACCCGGCTATTTATAACCTTTGAGAAGATATAGCACATATGATCATTTTGAAGCATCAATTTTAATAATGAGCTTGGACGTAAACATTTATATAAGTCATACTTCTGCAAATCCTGCACAGAGTTTAAACAACATACGCCCTGGCGACTTAATGTCAAAAGCCAGGGCAGGTAACTACCCAAATGTAGTCTTTATCTTGCACACAGTAGATCACAAGAACCCTTGGCGGTTTACCGCAAGACGGGTCATAATATCTGTGATATTGAATTTGCATTGCCGGTTTATGTGACCTCCACAGTAAGGGTGATAACCCAAAACTTAGAAGCCAAACCTTCCGAGTATTAATATTGTTATATGCTGGCGACTTGTCGTCGAAAGCCAGGCCGGGTTAATAGAAACCACATATATGCTTCAGATATGAGCAAAAAAGTCTCAAGACAAAGTCGAAAAATTGTGATTGCAAAAGACATACAGGAAACAAACAAATTTTTGAGGCTTCTGATTCGAATACGATCAGAAAACCATTCCAAAGGGGTTAAGCTAAGATTCGAATATGACCATATAGCCCCCAGTGGCTTTCGCGTTGCGCCGATCAAGAGGGTACCGGCAACTATGTTCTCTTTGGTTCGAATACGACCTATGTTTGAATAGGAAGCCCCCAAATGACCCTGAGAGGTTTTTAACGACCCTGATTTGAATACGATCCAAGTCAGACCCAAAAGGGGTTAAGCTATGATTCGGATACGATCAAGAAGCCCCCTAGTGAGTTTGGCTTTGTGCCGATCAAAAGGGTTACGACAGCTATGTTCTCTTTGGTTCGAATACGACCTATGTTTGAACAGGAAGCCCCTAAATGACCTGTAACTGTGGCTATGAGACGGATCAAAGGGTAATCATAGCTTAGCTCAATAAGCCGGAAGCCCCCAAGTGGTATATTTCTGAGCTGTGCTCGCCGGGTGCCTATGTTTGAGTTGTGCTATGCAACAAACTCTCTTTGGTCCCTGTATTTTTTTCTGAAAACTCGAACTTGCGACAGATGAATTCTTTTTGAACCGGAACTTTAAACCGGATTTGAGAGCTTAAAAGCATGTAAGAGACAAATTTACCTTGAGCCAGATGTTTGAACCGGATTTAAAAGCTTGAGCCGGATGTTTGAACGGATTTGAGAGCTTCAAAACTTTGCGGGAGAGAAATGTCTCTTGAACCGGATTTAATTTAAACCGAAATCTTTATTTTGAACTGATAATTTTCTGACGGCCTTTAAATTTTTATCAATATGGCGGTGTCCTCCGGAACCGGGTTATCATTCCCTCCAATGACCCGGAGCTCCCGAGTCATGTCATTGTAGCCTCCGAGTCTTAAGACTACTCGAGGAGTTGGCTTGAGACTCTCCATATTTGACCGTGATATAAATCAGTATGAGTCATTCAACATCTCAGTGATATAACTTATCGTGCACTGGAGAACTTGCAAGCCAGAGTAATTGCTCTTTTAAAGGAAGCAATATATAATATAAAATATACTGTATGAATTTCACCTGATGCGTCAGGTCAGTAATTATCATCGTGGAGTTGATGATCACCATGGTGAAGCTGAAATCAATCACGGGCGAGCCGGCCGCGGGAGCCGATAGATGAGTCGGCCCCGGTGTTGTAAGCAGTGCGGACGGGCAAGTTGTCCTCCTTATTGTAAGCCGGCACGGACGGGCGGATTATCCCGTGTGTTGATGAAGCGGGGGACGGCTACTTACCCATGTAGCCATCCAGCAGCATGGCACGGACCAGCCCTAGTGCGATAATCTTGGCGCGCGCCCCTTTGCAACACCTTTGTAACAAATAATGGTCCTGTCAAAAAATAGCGAAGACCAGAGTAATTGTTCTTTGATAAAAACAATATGCATCAAAAAATAAATAGACAAGATAGCACCTGATTTTTTTTTTGGATGATCACGGACGCTGGACGTGCTTGGATCAAAAATAACCGGACAGATACACGTATAATGTATCACCGAGCACCCACGTCGCTGGATAATATCAAGTTGCAGATTGAAGCATGTGTGAGGCACTAGAAGTGCATGGAAAGGGAATAGTATATGCATGTCATTAGTACTCTGGCCGCATAATCCATGCACGTAGCCGGTTTTCTCCTTTTCTCTCTTATCTGCTTCTGCCTTCCCTTTATGGTTCCAAACAAGGCCGCAGAGACGACACATTTTTAACAAGGTTGGAGATGATGATTTGATGACAGCAGCTCTCCGCAGCAGTGAGGTCAGGTAAGCCGGGGCAGAGGCGAGCCATCGCAGCGAGTTGGCAAGGCGGAACCCTGGCGGCAAGCCGGTTGACACCGGGCGCGGGGCGCGAGGCCGGCCACGGCCGAGTCAGCGGCTCAATGGGACGGTTCAAGCGGACCCAAGTTTAGTGATGATCCGGCAGCTCGGCCGTACATTAGTGATGATCCGGCAGCGGCTCAAGGCGGAGCAACTCACAGCCGCGTGGCTCGGGCGCAGCCGGCGAAGCGGCCAGGGCAGGTTTGTTAGGTTTAATCTTGATTCATGTATTTGCATATTTGTTTTGAATCTTGCATGTAACTTAGATGGTCTAGGGAGTAGAGAATCCTGTCAAGTTTCAGCGAAAGTGTGCGAAGGAGGCGAGATGCCGCACAGCCGTATGATACGGCGAGCACGGCGAGATGCCGATGGCAGTGTGAAACTGCAGTGCTGCGCGAGGCGGCAAGGTCGTGTGATACGGCAAGCACGTGTATGACTGGAGCAAGACCGGACGTGCTGGCCTGATTAGTTGGAGGAGCCAAGAGATCTGGTGAGTTAGTTGCATGCAAGTCGTAGTTAGCTGCATAGCCGGGTCATGTGACCGTTGAGAGATTGGCACAAGTGATGAGTATAGACCTGCATGTAATTAGTGGTTAGCTAGTGCCGTGATGCATGGAGTTAGTTGAGCTAGTGGCCAGGTGATGCGTGAGTGCATGGGTTAGTGGCCGTTGTGGCCGTTGGGTGTGTGCGTGCGTGAGTCTACTTAAGATGTAAAAGCTTGTTGATTGTAATGAGGCCGTGAGGGCTAGAAGAAAAGATGTAGCACATGTGTTCTCACCGGGAGAAGAAGCAAAGCCTTTCCTTTCCTTGGTGAAGTGTGTGTGTGTGTTCTGTCCCTGTGTGTGTTCTTGAGAGAAGTTGAGAGAAACCAGAGAGAGAGAGAGAGTTCTGCGAGGCAGCTCGAGGTAGAAGAAGAAGTGGCGCCGCGAGAGGCGGCGCCAACAAGGTTGCCGGGACGAGGCGTGGTAACCCGGCCGCATGGCAGGCAAATGAGTCCACGTGCGCGGGGTCGGCGATCTTGAGTGGCATGGTATTAACCCGGGCACGAGGTGGACGGCGGGTTGAACCACGCTCCGCCTGCGTGGTGTTAATCCGGCAAGGTGAACCTGAGAGGCGGATGGCTTGAAGCCGGCGAAGCAGCCAGGGCAGCGGCAACTTCAGCAGGTAGCAGGGATGATGGATCAGAGTCAGGTCAGCAGAGGCTAGTTTGGCGTGAGGCCGTGGGCAAGCCGGCTCCGGGGAATCCATGGAGATGGAGATGAACCGGCGACGATTTGTCCTTAATTGAACTGGGCGCCTGCGACTTATTGTGGCGAACTGAGCGTCAGTGACCTTGTTGGAGAATAGAAAACTGCAGCGCAAGTGACTCCTAGTGAACCCCCGATGTAGTTTGATGTTCCATGACGTGTTAGTAGAGGCGCAGGCGGCGGTTTTTCGAGGCGAAGTGGAAGCGCCCCAGCGCTGGGCGGCTCAAAGGCGGAACAGCTGCGGCGAGCGTGGCGACTCAACCTGGAGGCGAACGGCGAGAGGCCGGGACGAGCGGGGCTAGCCCAAAATTGAGAACCGGCTCATCACTAATTGGTTTTTTGAGAGCTCACGTGATCAAATACGGGCCTTCAAGTAACAGTTTTGCTAGAACTCATCTAGATAAGATTTAATTTGGTCTCATTCACCTTTTATAGCCATTGGATGTGGTGCTATAAGATGCGTGTGTGCTGACGTGGGTTGTATCCATTCTTGTTTCCAGATGAATGAAACCAAATTACGTCTCATCTAGATGAGTTCTAAGTACTCCCTTCAAGTAATATTTCGTGATAGGAGTATTCTGTTGCCATTAATGTGGAAAAATCACAACCAGAGGTATCTGAAAATTCATCGCTTAGTACTTAGAGCAGCATCGTGGCGTCTGCGGCCGCGACGACGACGCCCGGTGACTTAGCTCGAAACTGGGCAAAGGAGCGGCCTGAGAACGGTGGCGGCCCATGGCGATGTGGAGACGGCGCAGGAGCCGACCGGAGCGGAGCGGAACAGGCCGCAGTCATGCCGGCTCAGGCGTGGCCACGGCGGCTCAGGCGCGGCCTCTGCAGCCTGGAGGCGAGCAATGAGGCGGGGCGGCCCTGAATCAGGTGTAGTGTGGCGGACTCATGGCGTTTCCACAACAACGGCGGTGTACACTAGTAGAAAAAGGGTCAAACGTGAAGCACATTAGTGCCAGTTTGAATTAGAGTCGGCACTAATGTGTACATTAGTGCCGGTTCGTGGCGGCGATCAATAGTACCGGTTCGTGGCGAACCTTTAGTACCGGTTCATGCCACGAACCGGTACTAAAGAGGCTGCATCAGCCTGCGGTCAGGCTATGGCCCCACCATCATCATTTAGTGCCGATTCTTATCACGAACCGGTACTAATGAGGTTATGGCAAGCTGTTTTTAGTCCCACCTCGCCAAGAGAGAGGCAGTATGAGCGGTTTATAAGCCGTGAGTGCACAGACAATGACGAAGAGTTGCAATACTCACCTACATGTTGATTAGCTTCAAGCCTTGCGGAATAGCATGGATTGCACTGAGCTATGTGCAGTGCAGTCTACACTATTCCAAATGGCTTGAAGCAAATTAACCAGCATTGCACCTCTTTTTTATTTTTAATAACTTATTTAAACTCCGGACTTTTTTTGTGTTCAGTATGCAGCATTTAAAGCGACGTCATCAATTTCCAACATGTTCTGACATCATTTGTTGTTTTTCGGTCATTTACCTAATTGTTTAGAGAGCTAAATGACCGTGAAATTGAAAATCACTACAAAATGAATCCTGAAAATGTTGAAACTTGGCATGATATCATCATATCACCCGCATAGCATGCGCGAAAGAGTAGAGAGGGTCATGGCAAAAACTGGACGCACTTCGTGTACAAACTGGACAAACTCTTTCCGAGTATCAGGGTTTTGGAGTCCGGAGTGGGTACTAATGTGCATCCTACCAATCAGGAAGAATCACACGGATCGTGTGTTTCTTTCTAGCTCTTGCGAGTCGTTGGATCAAGGGTGTGTTTCTTCCTAGCTCATGTGAGTCGTTGGATCGAAACTACCACAATCACTTTGTGAGCTAGACGACCCTATATATAGCTAGCCCACCTCTCGCCTTCCCTGCATAAGTCTTTCAGTTCATCGACTACATACATCTACCAGTTCATCGACTGCATACATCTACCAGTTCATCGACTGAATACAAATCATTCGGATTCGCCATCATACGTCCAACCGTGCATTTGATATGCATATATATGCATCACGAGCCACGGTTGGGCTGTATGATGGCAATACCGATTGGTTTGTTCTATATCCGACATAAAAGGTTTGATACAACTTCTTTTTTGTGACATAAGAGCTATCTCTCCTTCTACCTATTTTAGTTACACAACTACCTATTTGTGCCAAATTTTCACTTTTGTTGTTGCTCTTGCATCATAAGCATCCATGTTAACTGGACTTACAAGTAATGCAATTTAACCAAACTATCTTGTGATGTTCGCTAAGAGAGAGGCAGTATGAGCGGTTTATAAACCATGAGTGCACAGACAATGACAAAGAGTTGCAATGCTCACCTATATGTTGATTAGCTTCAAGCCTTGCGGAATAGCATAGATTGCACTTAGCTATGTGTAGTGCAGTCTACACTATTCCGAATGGCTTGAAGCAAATTAACCAGCATTGCACCTCTTTTTTATTTTTAATAACTTATTTAAACTCCGGACTTCTTTTGTGTTCAGTATGCAGCATTTAAAGCGGCGTCATCAATTTTCAACATGTTCTGACATCATTTGTTGTTTTTCGGTCATTTACCTAATTGTTTAGAGAGCTAAATGACCGTGAAATTGAAAATCACTACAAAATGAATCCTGAAAATGTTGAAACTTGGCATGGTATCATCATATCACCCGCATAGCATGCGCGAAAGAGTAGAGAGGGTCACGGCAAAAACTGGACGCACTTCGTGTACAAACTGGACAAACTCTTTCCGAATATCAGGGTTTCGAACTATACAAAAATAAATAATGCAGAAAATAAAAAAAACCATACAAAAAAATTACTCAAAAATAAATAATGCAGAAAAGAAAAAACTATATAAAAACTACTCAAAAATAAATAAAAGAAAATAAGTAATGCAGAAAAGAACTATACAAAAATAAATAATGCAAAAAATAAAAAAACCATACAAAAAAATTACTCAAAAATAAATAGAAGAAAATAAATAATGCAGAAAAGAAAAAACTATATAAAAACTACTCAAAAATAAATAAAAGAAAATAAGTAATGCAGAAAAAAAAACTATATAGCAAATTTGTAGGCACACTGCCCTGTGGGTCTACCAGACCTAGGGTATGCAAATGCAGGCCCAGGAGGGCCAGCAGACCCACAGGGCAGCGTGCCCTAATTAATTAGGCCCAGAAGCCTGCTATATAGAGGAGTTCGAAGAGGTAGCCGTGGTTGGGTTTATAAACCAGTGCGGCTGCCCTTCGCCGGGCGAGGTGGGACTAAACTTTGGGGTGGCAACGCAAGGCCTTTAGTACTGGTTGGCGGCTCCAACCGGTACTAAAGGCCCCCCCCCCTTTAGTACCGGTTGGTGGCTCCAGCCGGTACTAAAAGCCTTCGTTTCCCGCCGCTTGGCCTGGCGAAAATAGGCCTTTAGTACCGGTTAGAGCCACCAACCGGTACTAAAGGCCCATCCTATATATATAGCTCTTACGAAAATTTCAGTTTCATTCCCACTTCGTCTCCAACCTCCGCCGCGCGCGCCGCTCGATCCCGTCGTCGCCGCCCGTCGTCCGTCGTCATCGTCGCTGTCCCCGCCGCCGCCCGTCGTCGTCGTCTCGTGCTGCCGCCCCGAACGCCGCCGCCGTCCGTCGCCATCGCCGCGGCCGTACGTCTCTTTCTCGCTCCCGCGCACACATACACACACATACATACACACACATACACACACACCGGCGCCCCCGCCCCGTACGCCGGCGCCCCCGCTCGTACGTACGGGGCGGCAGCGTACGGGGCCGCACACACACACACACATACCACACACACACACGCATACACACACACATACACACATACGTACACACATATACACACACACACGCATACACACACACATACACACATACACACACATACACACACACACACATTTTTTTTACTTATTTTCTGTTTTTTAGAAAAGTTAATTAGATGATCGAATGTTAGATTAATGTCGAATGTTAGATGAATTAGCTAGCTAGATAGAAAAATTGTCGAACTAGAGATTAGAACTAGTTGAATAATTAATATAACTAATTTATTTTTAGTAAGAAAATTTAGGTATATGAGATTAGAACTAGTGGAATAATTAATATAACTAGTTTATTTTTAGTAAGAAAATTTAGGTATATGAGATTAGAACTAGTTGAATAATTAATATAACTAGTTTATTTTAGTAAGAAAATTTAGGTATATGAGATTTGATGATCTAATTAAAATATTATTTGTTAATGAGTTTTTCTGTTTATTTAATTTTTTATATATTTTGAGTTTATATAAATGTTAGATTAATGTCGAATGTTAGATGAATTAGATAGAAAAGTTAAATATATAGTAATGTCAATTGAATATATAGTTAGATATATTAATGTCAAATGTTAGATGAATATATATTTGGCTAGATATAGGTGTTTAATGTTTCACCTATATGAACATAGGAAATGTCATCTGACGACGAAAAAGATTTTATTTTGTGCGAACACTGTGAAGACCAGCGCGGCCTGTGCGACCAAAATTTCCTTGTTGATGGTAGGCGCTTCAGCATCAAGCTGGATGAGACATTCGAAGTTGATACAGTAAGTCACTTTGTCAATTATTATTTAAATGCAAAACTTATACTTCATTTGCTTCAACTTATAATTTTAAATTTTCACTATTCTACTATAGCACATCCCCTGCCATGCAAGAATTTTTGTCTTGGATAAGATAGGTTTTAGTGCTATAGATGATATGGAGGTAAAGAGAGTTTACTTGAAGACGGAGCATGGGTATACTTTCAACGTCAAATTATATAATGGAGACACATACACCCATTTTGAATGCAAAACTTGGCAAGCACTATGCAAGGCTTATGCATTTGAGCCTGATATGGTTATCACCTTTGATATTCGTCCGGAAGATGATATTGAAGGTAATATAGACATCTGGGTCGATGTGCAAACGCCTCCAGTTCTACCATTTGGTGAGTTTTTCTCAACCATGCATGCATATGTTTATGTCTTTCTTCATACAGTTTATTCAAAAATAGTTGACAACTAATTTGTATTGTCAGCTTATTTCGGTTCAAGCAAACATGTCCGGCGCTTGGTAGACAGGACCTACTACTGCCCCGGGGCTCAACTAAACTGCGAGGAGATAAGTCATTATGTTTCATGGCTTGAGAATCTTAATACTGTCAAGACAAATTTTTTTCCTAAACTTAGAAATGTTAGTACTCAAAACGTGCGACCAATGGTGATCGTATTGAACTACGGTCACATCTATAATCAAAAGATGGTAAGATTTTAAATATTTGTCCTTAATTAGTGCATCTTTTGCATACATTATTTTTGAAGCTAAACTTTCATTGCTTAGTATATTAATTACTATACGATATTGTTCAACAGGGACTTCCGATGACAGTTGTGCCTCAGTGGATCGAGACAAAAGGTCGCATGTCAATGGTTAGCTTACGACCAAGATTTCCTACATTGCACATGAGTGCATTCAGGATTTCTGAAAGCGAAGAATGCTTAATAGTGAAAGATTGGAGCAAAATTGTTAACGATCGCAGAGAAGTACTAGGGGGCAGTAGGGTGAAGCACAACCCAAGATTAGGAGACAGATTCATCTGCATGCTCCAGTATGATGAATCAGGAGAGCTATACATGTTCTATGCTATTCTACCTGAGAGGGAGCAGCAGGATCAGTAGCTACTAGTTCATGCTCTTAATTAGTACTTGTCTCATGTCCGTGTCCTGAACTTCGATCTTGGTGACGATTATGTTGAACTTGATGATATCGTTGCTTCTGTTACAAAGTGAATGTTTCCTCTTTAAGCTAGCCAACGTTGATGATGATTAGATAGCTAGCGCGGTAATGACTATGATAATTAAATAGTGGTAATTAGACGACTACGATGATTTTTAGCTAGCTAGAGTTTATTTATTTATTAATATGCGATGATGATGATGATGACGACTACAACTCATTATAACGTAAAACAATCCTAAATTAAATTGATAACACAAATTTAATTGAAAAATACAAGATAAAACAAAAACCCACAACCATTTAGTACTGGTTGGTGTTACCAACCGGTACTAAAAGGCTCCCGGCCCCCGGAGCTGACTCGTGCCACATGGTTCCTCTTTAGCACCGGTTCGTGCTGAACCGGTACTAAGAGGGGGGGAGGGGGGGGGGCTTTAGTGCCGAAACGTTAGTGCCGGTTCCATAACCGGCACTAAAGGCCCTTACAAACCGGTGCTAATGGCCCGTTTTCTACTAGTGGTAGGAGTCCGGGTTGTGGCCCTTCTTCTCTTTTTACTGGATCCGTACTGACCAAGGCCTGCAGGATTTGCGCTTTGATAGCTTGCCTCTGATTAATCTCTCTTTTTCCTTGGTAATCACGTGTTAAACCCACGTAATCGCTTTTCCTTCTTCAATTCTTGAATTAATCTCCTGGGAGATTCCTTGCATGCACGTAACAATCAGAGCTTGACAAAAGAAAAAGCCGATTTTGACTTCAGGTGATGTACTAGTTGAAGGTACACCATTGAACTTGATGTTTGATGTGATGGAATAGCTTCCTTGTCGCTTCTGGTTTCTGCGCTGGGGACTAGCAATCATAGTTCCGATTGTTGTCTTCGGAGGTAATAGCACCCCAAATATCCTAACTTGCATAGAATGTGATGATTTAATTCTAAACTTGCAAAATGCAACTTCACCATATCCTAACTTACACTAGATGTGATAATTTAGTCCCCAGCCTATCACAGTTTGACAAGTGGCAGCCAGATGGCTTGACCGATCTTCGTCCGCACTTTTATAGGAAACACCCTGCCATCTTCTCTAATTAACCCGCGGTACTGGATGTTAAGGTGCAGCTAACTGCAGGAAACACCCTGCCGGGCCACAGCTGCCGCCGGCGCCCGCGCCGCAGCAGCACGAGGAGCAAGGTAATGATGGTCAGCCCCCTCCCGTTACTTTCTGGCCCTGTCTCTCTCTATTGCACCAGCTTTTAGCGCTTAACGTTAATCTTTTATTATCTGTGATCTGAATCTTGCTGCTAATTTGCTGAGACTCTTGTGCTTCATGCAGAGCGGGAGATAGGCGCTGCCGCGCCTGAGCCCGTCGTCCAGTACACGCCGTCGGAGCCGCTGATGCCGTCCCCGCCCTCGGTCAACAGCGCCAATGTCAGTGCCAGCACCAGCAGCATCTGGGCCATGTCGCAGAGCCTCCTCGGCAGCATGTTCGTGCCGTCTTCTATGGCCCAGGCGCCGCAGTACCCGGAGCGTGTTGGCGCCGCCTCTCGCAGCGCCGCTTCTTCTTCTACCTCAAGCTGCGTCTCACAGCGATCTCTCTCTTTTATGGCTTCTCTCAAACACACACCATGGAAGAAACTCTCAGGAAACACACCCACACCCACGCATGGACCAAGGAAGAAGGAGGCAATAGCTTTGCCAAGAGACACCTTCCTCTTAGTCAGCCGTGGCTACATCTTTTTCTCAGCTCTCACGGCCTTCTTTCTCATTCACTCAAAGCAACATATATACACAGAGAAGGTTTGCCTCACGCACAACCCGGCCAGACCACTAAGTCACGTACGCATTAACCGGTCATTAGACCAGGCCACTAACTAATCCACTACATGCACTCACGCACTAGCTAACATGCATGGCTCACGTCCACCACTTGCGCCGTGACTTGGCCTAACAACCTGCGGCATTACGTACTAACAAACTCACCCAGCTAGTACTCGTACAAGACGAGTTGGCTTCAACCTTTCCATGCTGCGCAGTCTCATACGGCCTAGCCACTTCAGGGTTCAGGCAGCATCCGGCATCTCACCGTCTACGTCGCATCGCACGACCATCTCCGGCATCTCGCCTTGCATCCCTGTTGAACCAAAACTCCTACACCCGTACAGCCGCACGGCAAACTGGTTGATCACCTAAACTACATGCATGATGAAAGCAAACTAAATATGCAGATACATACATCAAGATTAAAGCTAACAGAGCGCGCACTGGCCGCCAAGCCCCCGTCGCTGTGCCTCGCGATCGACGCCGCGTCCGCCCAGTTCTCGGCCCCCGCAGCTGACAGGCAGCAGCAGCTCCCGCCGCCGTCGCCGTCCCCGTCGGCACACATGTCCGCCACGGCGCTGCTTCAGAAGGCGGCGCAGATGGGCGCCACCTCGTCGAGCTCCTCGTTCCTGCATGGGCTGGGCCTGGACATCTCGTCGTCGTCGCCGGCGTCGACGTCGTCAGGTCAGCATCAACAGCAGCAGCACCACCACCAGGAGCCCATGCAAATGGAGTTCTCGGAGGGGTCGCTGCAGCAATGGCCGCCGCGGTTGGAGCCCGAGCCAGCTCCGATGATGTCGGCCGGGCTGGGCCTCGGGTTACCATACGACTCTACCGACGGTCCGATGGGGTTGCCGGAGCTCATGATGGGCCAGTCATCGCTGTTCAGTGCCAAGTCGGCCACGCTGGACTTCCTGGGGCTCGGGATGAGCCCCACCGGCGCAACGACGAGCAGGGGCCTCCCCGTGTTCATGCAGCCCATGGGCGGCGCGGTCGGCATGGCCCGGACCGGCAGCGGCGCGGCGGAGACATTCGGCTCCGGCCGGGGTGCTCAGGCCAAGCCGTGGGAGAGGAACCCGAGCAGCTCGCCGATCCTGTGAAAGGACTGCTGGGCAGTAGTAAGTAGTAACACGTAGCACAGCAGCTGTAAAATACTGCTTGTGTCTAATTAGCAGCAGCTAGTCGTCAGTCCTTCGCGGTTCTTTTGTTTCTTACTCCTAGGTTACAATCAAGTACGTAAGTTACTTTTGTTCCTTTAGGCTTCAGCTTAGTAGTACAAACGCCTGCCCTGCCCTGCCCTGAAGCAAAGTTTCTTTTCAAGCTCATTCACAGATCAGTCCAGTGAGTATGCCCCAAGCTTAGTATTCACAGATCAGTGTGAGCCATGATAAGCATTCAAAGTATGCCCCAAGTGATTTTGGGCCTGCATGCATCGTCACCGGATAGGCACAATATTCTCTCCCAGCTTGCTATGGTTATGAATGCTGCTAACTTATGTGGGCGCGAGGTGCATGCATGGGTTGGTGACTCATGCTTTAAGTAGGTTATCTCAGTCACCTTGGTCAGGTGTTGCATACTTTTGTGGAAGTAGTAGTAGTTGGGTGCATGACAAGCTCCATCAATGGTTTACGGCCGGCCTCATCTTTCAGATAATTGTGGCATCCTAAATTTTATAGTATTGTGGTGGAAATGCTGACTTAAAGGCATCCTAAATTTCATAGTATTTCAGTTAACTGCACCTTAACATCCAGTACTGCGGGTTAATTAGAGAAGACGACAGGGTGTTTCCTGCAAAAGTGCGGACGAAGACTGGTCAAGCCACCTGGCTGCCACTTGCCGAGTTGTGATAGGCTGGGGACTAAATCATCACATCTAGTGCAAGTTGGGGTATGGTGAAGTTGCATTTTGCAAGTTTGGGACTAAATCATCACATTCCATGCAAGTTAGGGTACTTGGGGTGCTATTACCTCTTGTCTTCGGGAACTTAAACCGCGTCTAATCAGAAAAAGATTTTTGACAACTTGACGGTCTCGGCGACTCTGTAGGCGGCGGCGTCAACTTGCCGAAAGTGACCCGGCCATGATGGATCGCCCCGTCACGTGTGACGGTGCACCCAGAGGCAATCCTAATTTCTCTTTTAACTTGAACCCATGGATCGTAAAATCTGAAACGATGAACTCAAAGTTGATGCAGATCCTCCGGAGCTGAATCTTTCTTATCAAAAAATTGTGAACTTCTTGATCTCTGGGAGAGATCCTTTTAAGAACTCAACACCACCGTGCGCGAGCCCCACGGTGAGCGCCAACTGTCGTGGAATTGTCACGGCAGATGTCCTAGTGTGAGGACTTAGTCGCGAGGCCAGCGCATCTTTGTGGTAGCTTGAGAGGGGTTGATTGGGATAAGAGACGAAGGGCGGATCAACGCACAAGACAAGGATTTAGTCAGCTTCGGGCCCCGGGAAACATCATCCGGTAATAGCCCTACATAATGTTTGTGGCTAGATCTCATTATGCTCATGAGAGAGTCGCTGCATAAGTTGGCTCCCCCTTTGTGTCTAGCCCTAGATATTGTTTTCTGTCCCTCTTTGAGAGCCCTGCCCCTCCTTATATATGTTGAAGGGGCGGGTTACATGTGGAGTCCTAGTAGGACTAGGTCTAGTCTATCCTTTCTCACAAGTTGAATACAAGTCCGGGTCTTGCTTCCTCATAAAGGAAATATTCGTCATCCCTTTCCTCTTAAGCCAGCCCACCAGAATATAAGCCGGCCCGCTGGGCCTTGGGCTTTGTCATCCGTCTGATCCGCCCGCCGGGTCTTCAGTGAGTCATAATGTCCCGGCGGGTTACATGTAAACCGCCATGTCCGGGCAGATCGCCAGTGAGTCGCCAAGCTCCAGCCAGATCTCTGGTGAGTCGCCAACCCGGCCAGGTCATGATTCCGGCCGGGTCATACCGCAGGGTATATCCCCGACAAGTCCCGTTTAGTTAGCTTTACCTAGCTTCGTAGTTCATTTTCCCTGGAAAAAAACAAAATTTTAACTATTAGATTAGATAGTAGGTTTAAAGGAGATTAAACGGGACCCGGTTGACATCCCTACGTAACAGCCATTGCCTCAAGAGTTTCAGGGTCTGAAAAGTTCCTTACAGTTACAGATGATGCTCCAACAAAAGTACCTCCTGAATTCCAGCACAATGCAGCGAAAACGCCGGAGCTCCCAATCCTCATTACTGCAGCATCAGTGTTGCGTGAGATGGAGTAGTTTTCATTGGTGAACATCACTATGTTGATCATATCTACTATATGATTCACGCTCGACCTTTCGGTCTCAGTGTTCCGAGGCCATATCTGCATATGCTAGGCTCGTCAAGTTTAACCCGAGTATTCTGCGTGTGCAAAACTAGATTGCACCCGTTGTATGTGAACGTAGAGCTTATCACACCCGATTATCACGTGGTGTCTGGGCACGACGAACTGTAGCAACGGTGCATACTGAAGGAGAACACTTATACCTTGAAATTTAGTGAGAGATCATCTTATAATACTACCGCCGTACTAAGCAAAATAAGATGCATAAACGATAAACATCACATGCAATCAATATAAGTGATATGATATGGCCATCATCATCTTTTTCCTTTGATCTCCATCTCTAAAGCACCGTCATGATCACCATCGTCACCGGCTTAACACCTTGATCTCCATCGTAACATCGTTGTAGTCTCGCCAACTATTGCTTCTACGACTATCACTACCGCTTAGTGATAAAGTAAAGCAATTACATGACGATTGCATTTCATATAATAAAGCAACAACCATATGGCTCCTGCCAGTTGTCGATAACTGTTCCAAAACATGATCATCTCATACAACAATTTATATATCATCACGTCTTGACCATATCACATCACAGCAAGCCCTGCAAAAACAAGTTAGACGTCCTCTACTTTGTTGTTGCAAGTTTTACGTGGCTGCTATGGGCTTCTAGCAAGAACCGTTCTTACCTACGCATCAAAACCACAATGATTTTTCGTCAAGTGTGCTGTTTTAACCTTCAACAAGGACCGGGCATAGTCAAACTGGATTCAACTAAACCTGGAGAAACAGACACCCACTAGCCACCTGTGTGTGAAGCATGGAGGTAGAACCAGTCTCAGGAACGCGGTCATGTAATGTCGGTCTGGGCCGCTTCAACCAACAATACCGCCAAATCAAAGTATGACATGCTGGTAAGCAGTATGACTATTATCGCCCACAACTCGTTGTGTTCTACTCGTGCATATAACATCTACGCATAGATCTGGCTCGGATACCACTGTTGAGGAACACAGTATTTCAAAAAAAATTCTTACGATCAGGCAAGATCTATCTAGGAGATTCATAGCAACGAGAGAGGAGAGTGTGACTATGTACCCTCGTAGACCGAAAGCGGAAGCATTTAGTAACGCGGTTGATGTAGTCGAACGTCTTCGCAATCCAACCGATCCAAGTACCGAACGCATGGCACCTCCTCGATAAGCTCGATGACGTCCCTCGAACTCTTGATCCGATTAAGGCCGAGGGAGACTTCCGTCAGCACGACGGCGTGGTGATGGTAATGATGAAGTTACCTACGCAGGGCTTCGCTTAAGCATTACAACGATATGACTGAGGTGTGTAACTGTGGAGGGGGCACCGCACAGGGCTAAAGGATCAACTTGTGTGTGCTAGGGGTGCCCCCTGCCTCTGTATATAAAGGAGGGAGAGGGAGAGCCAGCCGGCCCTAGGGGTGCGCCAAGGTGTGGAGTCCTACTAGGACTCCCTAGTCCTAGTACACTAGTGCAGAACTGGGCAATAGCACCGGTTCGTAAGGCCCTTTAGTGCCGGTTCGGTAACCGGCACTAAAGTGTGGGCACTAAAGCCCCCCCTTTAGTACCGGTTCAGCACGAACCGGTGCTAAAGGGCAACCACGTGGATTTTTTAAATATATTTTTTGAAATAAAGCAAAAAAAGCCCGCCTACTAGACCGGCACGGCCTGCATACGACTAGAAACCCAACCTCTAGTTGGGCCAGGATGCATGCCCATACGGCCCAATAGGCCCCACAGGGCAGAATACTTGCAATAGGACCACAAAGGCCTGTTTAGAGAGGAGCTCGACACGGTAGCCGAGGCGGGGCTTATAAACCGGTGCGAGCTCCTCTCAACTAGCGAGGTGGGACTAAACATTGTGCACTGCGGGTGGCAGCGCACCACCTTTAGTACCGGTTGGTGGCTCCAATCGGCCGGTACTAAAGGGGGGGGGGGTATTTAGTACCGGTTGGAGCCACCAACCCGTACTAAAGGCCACCACCTTTAGTACCGGTCGGAGCCACCAACCCGTACTAAAGGGGGGGGGGGGTCTTTAGTACTGGTTGGAGCCACCAACCCGTACTAAAGGCCACCACCTCTTTAGTACCGGTTCAAGGCACGAACCAGTACTAAAGGTTCGCCAGAACCGGTACTAATGAGTGTCGCCCGCCTAGCCGTTGGAACCGGCATTATTGGTCACATTAGTGCCGGCTCAAATACAAACCGGGACTAATGAGCTGAACATTTGACCCTTTCTCTACTAGTGGTAGGACTCCACCCTCCCACACGGAGTAGGAAAGCGGGAAGGGAGAAGGAGAAGGAAAGGGGGGCCGACCCCCTTCTCCTAGTCCTAATTGGCCTCCTGCCCTAGGGGGGGTGCACCAGCCCCTTGTTGGCTGGTGTGCTTCCCTCTTATGGCCCATAAGGCCCATAACTTCTCCCCCGGGGGGGGGTCCGATAACCTCCCGGTACTCGGGAAAAATGCCCGAACCTCTCAGAACCATTCCGATGTCCAAATGCAACCTTCCAATATATTAATCCTTACCTCTCGACCATTTCGAGACTCCTTGTCATGTTAGTGATCTTATCCGGGACTCCGAACAAACTTCGGTTCATCAAATCACATAACTCATAATACAATTCGTCGTCGAACGTTAAGCGTGCGGACCCTATGGGTTCGAGAACTATGTAAACATGACCGAGACACATCTCTGGTCAATAACCAATAGAGGAACCTGGATGCTCATGTTGTCTCCTACATATACTACGACGATCTTTATCGGTCAAACTGTGTAACAACATACGTTGTTCCCTTTGTCATTCGTATGTTACTTGCCCGAAATTCGATTGTCGGTATCCTCATACCTAGTTCAATCTCGTTACCGGCAAGTCTCTTTACTCATTCCGTAATGCATCATCCCGCAACTAACTCATTATTCACACTGCTTGCAAGGCATATAGTGATGTGCATTACCGAGAGAGTCCAGAGATACCTCTCCGATACACGGAGTGACAAATCCTAATCTCGATCTATGCCAACTCAACAAACACCTTCGGAGACACCTGTATAGCATCTTTATAATCACCCAATTACGTTGTGACATTTGATAGCACACAAGGTGTTCCTTCGGTATTTGGGAGTTGCATAATCTCATAGTCAGAGGAACATGTATAAGTCATGAAGAAAGCAATAACAATAAAACTAAACGATCATTATGCTAAGCTAACGAATGTATATTGTCCATCACATCATTCTCCTAATGATGTGATCCCGTTCATAAAATGACAACACATGTCTATGGTTAGGAAACTTCACCATCTTCGATTAGCGAGCGAGTCAAGCGCATGCATACTAGGGACACTCTGTTTTGTCTATGTATTCACACATGTACTAAGTTTCCAGTTAATACAATTCTAGCATGAATAATAAACATTTATCGTGATATAAGGAAATATAAATAACAACTTTATTATTGCCTCTACGGCATATTTCCTTCAGAGCGAACTAAAGAAGCTGAATGCAAGGGTACGGAAGCTAGAGGAACAAGCAGTTCATAGCTAGCGACCTGCCGGAGCTACCCCAGAAGCTACACCGCCATCTCAGCGGAGAAGTAGCATGGATTCCATTGATTTCCTTCAACAACCTAAGTTCACGGCTCCCAGCTACCCCATGGATGCTATCACGGAGGCTCAACATTGCCACCTTATGACCGAATGGTAGAACCTCAAAGTCAAGGCGGCTGTCGGCTCTATTGCACCTCCTGAACCCGATGCAACGTTTCACTGCCTTCCGATTCCACAAGGCTATATTGTTGTGATGGCGGATGAAATAACAGAGGGATTTGAGGAGCTCGAGCTTGACCACCCTGCCAGTTAAGGGGAGACTCAGCTGGCTCTTGCTCTGAAGACTCCATGTCTATGGCGGAAGGAGCACATCAAGCTTCCGAAGTGGACGCCTCCGCCTCCTCCTCCTCCGACGATGAGTCAGGGCACTCCGCCTCCTCCTCCTCCTTCGGTGAGTGATTAGGGCACTCCACCTCCTTCTCCGGTTGCTCCGGCGCATGACAGCACTCCACCTCCTTTTCCGCCTGCTCCGGCGCATCCGAGCAGCCTGCGTCACTAGTAGAAAACAGGGCTTTGGTCCAGGCCGGGTCAGCCCATTAGTCCCGGTTCAGTCCAGAACCGGGACCAATGTGGGCATTGGTCCCGGTTCGTGAGCCCAGGGGGCCGGCCGGGCCACGTGGGCCATCGGTCCCGGTTCATCTGGACCTTTTGGTCCCGGTTGGTGGGATGAACCGGGACCAATGGGCCTCACTCCTGGCCCACCACAATTGGTCCCGGTTCGTGGCTTGAACCGGGACCAAAGGCTCCCCTTTAGCCCCGGCTCTGTTTTTCTCTGGCCGAGGGGGAGAGGGCTTTGTGGTGCTCCAGCTCACCTCCTATGCACATGAGGTGTTCGATGGAATTCCCGAGCCACACTACTTAAGCTTTCTCCTCTCCAAGCTCGACCTCCAAGCTCCATTTTCCTCGAGATTTGTCTAGATTTAGCGGTCCGTCACGCCCCGTCCCCGTCTTCACCGCCGTCGATCGCCCGCGCCGATTCTATCACCGACACCACCATGGTGAGCCTCTTGTTCTTATCTTCTTTCTGAAAGGAAAAATATTCTTACTTGTATGTTTAGATAGATACTTGTATCATTTTCTTACATTTATTATTGCATCTTATATAGTGCGATGGTTTTGGTATCCGCCCCCGTCGGCCCTCGTCCTGTCTATGATTCGGATGTGGTATGTATATTATCTTTATAACTATTGGTTCATTTATTGTTTATGAAAATTATGCCGACCAACGTGACATAGATTTTATTTATCTAGGATGTATGTGAATCGGAAATGCCAACTGACCCTATTGTCGAGAGGTTAAATTTAGTTGAAGAAGAAAATAATTTGTTGAAGGAAAAAATAAAAAAATTGAGGAGGAGAAGATGATATTAGAGTTGCATGTTGCGGATGTCGTCGATGATCACAAGATCAAGATGGATGCAATGCGCTTGAAGATTAGAAAGATTAGAAAATATGCCATTCATACCAAGGCTTGGTATCATTATGCCGTTGGATCAATTGTTACCTTGGTTGCGATTATGATCGCATTTGTTTTCGCATTGAAATGTTTTACATAGTTTCAATGTATGGTTTAATTAATTAGATGCTCTGGAGAGCTATATGTTGTTAGATGAGAACTATGTATGCACTTTGGTTTTAATGTGATGATGAACTTCTATTAATTTGGACACTTAATTATATATAATGCACGCAGATGAACCGGCAATGGATGTATGGTGACAGACACACCCGCGAGTACATTAAGGGTGTGCATGAGTTTCTCGATGCGGCTGAGGCAAACAAGCAGAATGGTTTTATGTGTTGTCCATGCACTGAATGTGGGAATACAAGGTCTTACTCTAACCGGAAAATCCTTCACTCCCACCTGCTTTACAAGGGTTTCATGCCACACTATAATGTTTGGACGAGGCACAGAGAAATAGGGGTTATGACGGAAGACGGCGAAGAAGAAGACTACGATGACAACTATGTGCCCCCTGAATACGGTGATGCTGCAACGGGGGGAGCTGGTGAAGATCAAGAGGAACCAGACGATGTGCCCAATGATGCTGCAACGGGTGAAGCTGCTGAAGATCAAGAGGAACCAGACGATGTGCCTGATGATGATGATCTCCGCCGGGTCATTGTCGATGCAAGAACGCAATGCGAAAGTCAAAAGTAGAAGCTGAAGTTCGACCGCATGTTAGAGGATCACAAAAAAGGGTTATACCCCAATTGCAAAGATGGCAACACAAAGCTCGGTACCGTACTGGAATTGTTGCAGTGGAAGGCAGAGAATGCTGTGGCTGACAAAGGATTTGAGAAGCTACTGAAAATATTGAAGAAGAAGCTTCCAAAGGATAACGAATTGCCCGACAGTACATACGCAACAAAGAAGGTCGTATGCCCTCTAGGATTGGAGGTGGAGAAGATACATGCATGCCCTAATGACTGCATCCTCTACCGCGGTGCATACAAGGATCTGAACGCATGCCCGGTATGCGGTGCATTGCGGTATAAGATCAGACGAGATGACCCTGGTGATGTTGACGGCGAGCCCCCCGGGAAGAGGGGTCCTGCGAAGGTGATGTGGTATGCTCCTATAATACCACGGTTGAAACGTCTGTTCAGAAACGAAGAGCATGCCAAGTTGATGCGATGGCACAGTGAGAACCGAAAGAAAGATGGGAAGTTGAGAGCACCCGCTGACGGGTCGCAGTGGAGAAAAATCAAGAGAAAGTACTGGGATGAGTTTGCAAAGGACCCAAGGAATGTATGGTTTGCTTTAAGCGCTGATGGCATTAATCCTTTCGGGGAGCAGAGCAGCAATCACAGCACTTGGCCTGTGACTCTATGTATGTATAACCTTCCTCCTTGGATGTGCATGAAGCGGAAGTTCATTATGATGCCAGTTCTCATCCAAGGCCCTAAGCAACCCGGCAACGAAATTGATGTGTACCTAAGGCCATTAATTGAAGAACTTTTACAGCTGTGGAATGAAAATGGTGTACGTACGTGGGATGAGCACAGATAGGAGGAATTTAACCTTAAGGCATTGCTGTTCGTGACCATCAACGATTGGCCCGCTCTCAGTAACCTTTCAGGACAGACAAACAAAGGATACCACGCATGCACGCACTGTTTAGATGACACTGAAAGTATATACCTGGACAAATGCAGGAAGAATGTGTACCTGGGCCATCGTCAATTTCTTCCGACCAACCATCAATGTCGAAAGAAAGGCAAGCATTTCAAAGGCGAGGCAGATCACCGGAAGAAGCCCGCCATGCGCACCGGTGATCACGTGCTTGCTATGGTCAATGATTTACACTACGTAATCTTTGGAAAGGGTCCCGGTGGACTAGCTGTTCCGAATGACGCTGAGGGATATGCACCCATGTGGAAGAAGAAATCTATATTTTGGGACCTACCCTACTGGAAAGACCTAGAGGTCCGCTTCTCAATCGACATGATGCACGTGACGAAGAACCTTTGCGTGAACCTGCTAGGCTTCTTGGGCGTGTATGGGAAGACAAAAGATACACCTGAGGCACGGGAGGACCTGCAATGTTTGCACGAAAAAGACGGCATGCCTCCGAAGCAGTATAAAGGTCCTGCCAGCTACGCTCTTACGAAAGAAGAGAAAGAAATCTTCTTTGAATGCCTGCTCAGTATGAAGGTGACGACTGGCTTCTCGTCGAATATAAAGGGAATAATAAATATGCCACAGAAAAAGTTTCAGAACCTAAAGTCTCATGACTGCCACGTGATTATGACGCAACTGTTCCGGTTGCATTGAGGGGGCTTCTACCGGAAAACAACTGATTAGCCATTGTGAAGCTATGTGCATTCCTCAATGCAATCTCTCAGAAGGTGATCGATCCAGAAATCGTACCAAGGCTAAGGAGTGATGTGGCGCAATGTCTTGTCAGTTTCGAGCTGGTGTTCCTACCATCCTTCTTCAATATCATGACGCACATCCTAGTTCATCTAGTCGACGAGATTGTCATCCCGGGGCCCGTATTTCTAGACAATATGTTCCCCTTTGAGAGGTTCATGGGAGTCCTAAAGAAATATGTCTGTAACCGCGCTAGGCCAGAAGGAAGCATCTCCATGGGCCATCAAACAGAGGATGTTATTGGGTTTTGTGTTGACTTCATTCCTGGCCTTAAGAATATAGGTCTCCCTAAATCGCGGTATGAGGGGAGACTGACTGGAAAAGGCACTCTTGGAAGAGACTCAATAAATGCAGGGACGGATATTCTTGGTCTCAAGCACACTACACAGTTCTACAGGACTCTACCTTGGTGACCCCGTATGTCGATGAACACAAGAACAGTCTGCGCTCCAAACACCCAGAGCAGTGCGACGACTGGATTACATGTGAACACATCAGGACTTTCAGCAGTTGGTTGGAAACGTGTCTCAGAGGTGACAACACTGTTTGTGATGAGTTGTACTTGTTGTCCAGGGGACCATCTTTGACTGTATTGACTTACAAAGGATACGAGATAAATGGGAATACATTTTACACGATCGCCCAAGATCAAAAGAGCACCAACCAAAACAGCAGTGTCCGCTTTGATGCAGCAACCGAGAGCGGAAAGGACACATATTATGGTTACATAGTGGACATATGGGAACTTGACTACGGACCTGATTTTAAGGTCCCTTTGTTCAAGTGCAAATGGGTCAATCTGTTAGGCGGCGGGGTACAGGTAGACCCACAGTACGGAATGACAACAGTGGATCTGAAAAATCTTGGGTACACTGACGAACCGTTCGTCCTAGCCAATGATGTGGCACAGGTTATCTATGTGAAGGACATGTCTACCAAACCGAGAAAAAGAAAAGATAAGGAAGCGAATACATCATACGATGAGCCAAAGCGCCACATAGTTCTTTCAGGAAAAAGGGACATCCTGGGAGTGGACGGCAAGACAGACATGTCTGAAGATTATGAAAAGTTTCATGAAATTCCTCCCTTCAATGTCAAGGCTGACCCAAGCATCCAGATAAACAATGAAGATTATCCATGGTTACGGCGCAATAAGCAAATGACACAAGCGAAGAAAAAATGAAGACTTTCTCCCACAACTATTATGATGAGACCATGCCAACTTTGTAACACATGAACATGCTACCATTGTCCGTTTTGTACATGCACATGCTATGTGGGTGAAATTAGGATACCATCCCAACTTTCAACTTTTTCAGAGTTCATTTGAAAGTGATTGTCCATTTTGTACATGAAGTGCATCAAGTTTTCTCTATAAGCGCATCTATTCTCATTTTTTTAGTAAGTTAATCACAAACTTGTGATTCAAACAATTTTCAAAGAATTCAAATTTTAACTATTCAAATTTGAAAACTAATGGCACTAACAAAAAGTTTATAATTTTTCTAAAACTAATGGCACTAACAGAAAGTTCATAATTTTGCTAACCTAAAAGCAAACAGAATTAAAAATTAAAGCAAAAAACAAAAGAAAATAAATAATGCAAAAAACAAATCAAAAAAACAGGAAAAAACTATTTTTATAGTAAAGTTAATCACAAAATAAAATAAATAAAGCAACAAAGAAAACAAAAAAACTAAAAAAGTGTTTTCAAATTTGAAAACTAATGGCACTACCAGAAAGATTATAATTTTTCTAAAACTAATGGCACTAACAGAAAATTTATAATTTTGCTAACCTAAAAGCAAACACAGTTAAAAATTAAAGCGAAAAACAAAAGAAAATAAATAATGCAAAAAACAAATCAAAAAACAGGAAAAAAAACTATTTTTATAGTAAAGTTAATCACAAAATAAAATAAATAAAGCAACAAAGAAAAAAAACTAAAAAAGTGTTTTCAAATTTGAAAACTAATGGCACTAACAGAAAGTTTATATTTTTTCTAAAACTAATGGCACTAACAGAAAGTTTATAATTTTGCTAACCTAAAAGCAAACAAAATTAAAAATTAAAGAAAAAAACAAAAGAAAATAAATAATGCAAAAAACAAATCAAAAAAATAGGAAAAAACTATTTTTATAGTAAAGTTAATCACAAAATAAAATAAATAAAGCAACAAAGAAAACTAAAAAACTAAAAAAGTGTTTTCAAATTTGAAAACTAATGGCATTAACAAAAAGTTTATAATTTTTCTAAAACTAAAAGCATAAAGAATTAAAAAATAAAGCAAAAAACAAAAGAAAAATAAATAAAGCAACAAAAAAACAAAAAAATGCCACCTACTGGGCCACCACGGCCTGAATACGACTAGAAACCCTACCATGGGCCAGGATTCAGGCCCGCAGCAGGCCCAGTAGGCCCACAGGCATTGCAGTGACAGATTAGGCCCGAAAGCCTGTAGTTGAGAGGAGCTCGGGAGGGTGGGCGCACCAGCGCTTATAAACCACTCCCGAGCCCTCTCAACTAGCGAGGTGGGACTAAACTTTTGGGCGCGGGGCAGCACAAGGCCATTGGTCCCGGTTGGTGGCACCAACCGGGACTAAAGGGGGGCATTGGCCACGGTTGGTAACCAACCGTGGCCAATGCCCCCCTTTAGTCCCGGTTGGTGCCACCAACCGGGACCAAAGGCCTCCGCTTCCCGCCCTTTCGGCTGCTGAAAAGAGACCTATGGTCCCGGTTGGTGGCACCAACCGGGACTAAAGGGGGGCATTGGTCCCGGTTGGTGCCACAAACCGGGACCAATACTCTGTGTATATAAGCAGGACTTAGGAAATTTTCAGTTTCTCATCGACCATTTGCCCCCGACGTCGCCAGGCTGCCCGTGCTCGCCGTCGCCGTCGCCCCGCGCCCCTGCCCCGTGCTCGCCATCGCCGCCCGCTCCTCGTCGTCGTCGCCCTGGCCCTGCCCTGTCCCGCCCCCGCACGCCGGCGCCCTCGCCGCCCCCGCCGTCGCCTCGAGCTCCCCTGCTCGTGCGCGCCGCCCCGTGCCCCGAGCCCCTGCCACGGACTCGCCGTCGCCGCCCGCCCCTGCCCCGACGCGCGCCGCCCCGGCCCGCCCCTGTCACCGTCGCCCGCGCCCCTGCCTCGACGCGCGCCACCCCGGCCCGCCCTCGCCGTCGCCTGCGCCCCTGCCCGCCTCCTCAGCTTGGTCCGGCTGCCGGCGCCCTCCCTTTGCAATTTTTTTCATATATATGGTTGTTTTATATATATATATGTTTGTTTTTTATATATACATATGCTTGTTTATATATATATATGTAATGACTTTTTTATAGAATATGATGTTTTTTTCATAGATGATCACATATATGATGTATGCACGAATGTGGATGAAATATGATGTTTCTTTGTTCATAGAACATGATGTTTTTTAATTCAAATATTTTTTTTTCAAGAGAGGCGGGGACGTTGAGGGATCATAGATGTATTTTTTTAGAATTCTCTATCGTGCATAGACGGATTTTAGACCATGGGAGCACCCCCTCTCTATCGTTGCAAAATTTGCTAAGTGATATTAAGAAGGAAGGAAAAGAAGTATAGGAAAGAAAGAAAATAAGAAGAGGAAAGAAAGAAGAAGAGGAGAGGAAGAAGAGGAGAAATAAATATGAAGAAGAAAAAAGAAGAAAAAGAAGAGGAGAAATAAATAAGAAGAAGAAAAAAGAAGAAAAAGAAGAGGAGAAGAAGAGAAAATAGAATATATTCTATTTTTTCTTCTTCTCCACTATTCCTTTCTTCTTCTCCTCTTTTTTTCTTCTTTTTTTCTTCGATCTTCTCCTCTAGCTATTCATTTCTTCTTCTCCTCTTTCTTCTTCTTCTTCTTCTTCTTCTTCTTCTTCTTCTTCTTAATTTTTATCGGGAACGAGGGTGTTGAGGATCGCCGAGGGGTCGAGGGTCGGGAACTAGGGTAGAGGGTCGAGGGTCGTTAAGGGGTCAAGGGTCGAGGGTTTCAGGGTCGAGAGTTCGAGGGTTCTATAGGGTCGAGGGATCGAGGGTCGAGGGTTCCAGGGTCGTCTAGGGGTCGAGGGTTCCAGGGTCGTCGAGGGTTCGAGGGGTCGAGGATCGCCGAGGGGTCGAGAGAGGTTTCCTAGTGTCAAAGTATTGAAGAAATCCATGGCTTCATCATTAGCCGGAAGTAACCAGGGCATGACGAAGTCCTCCAAAGTTATTTTGGAATGGTGTCCCGGATAGGATAATTTGCCTTTTTGTATGAATTTCAGCAAAGGCCTTCCAAATAACGATATTTGGAAGGTTCTTGCTGAACTTTGTACCAAAAAGCGAATTATCCTATCTAGGACTCCGTTCCAAAATAACTTTGGAGAGCTTCGTACCATCATGCACCTGTTACTTTCGCCTAATGATGAAGACATGGTTTTGTTGAATCCTTTGACACTAGGCAACCTCCCGACCCCTCGGCGATCCTCTCGAACATGAGAGGAACAAGAGGATCGCCGAGGGGTCGAGGGTTCCAGGGTCGTCGAGGGTTCAAGGGGTCGAGGATCGCCGAGGGGTCGAGAGAGAGATTTCCTAGTGTCAAAGTATTGAAGAAATTCATGGCTTCATCATTAGCCGGAAGTAATCAGGGCATGACGAAGTCCTCCAAAGTTATTTTGGAATGCTGTCCCGGATAGGATAATTTGCCTTTTTGTATGAATTTCAGCAAAGGCCTTCCAAATAATGATATTTGGAAGGTTCTTGCTGAAATTTGTACCAAAAAGCGAATTATCCTATCTAGGACTCCGTTCCAAAATAACTTTGGAGAGCTTCATACCAACATGCACCTGTTACTTTCGCCTAATGATGAAGACATGGTTTTGTTTAATCCTTTGACACTAGGCAACCTCCCAACCCCTCGGCGATCCTCTCGAACATGAGAGGAAGAAGAGGATAAAAAAAGAAGAGGAAGAAGAAAAAAAAGAGGAGAAGACAGAATAGAGGAGTTCTTCTCCTCTATTATTTCTTCTCCTCTTTTTCTTCTTCTTCTTCCTCTTTTTTTATCGGGAACGAGGGTCGTCGAGGGACATAGATGTAGTGTCGTCGTTGTCGATATATACCCCCTCCGGATAGCTTCAACACGTGGGGGGGGTCGATATTACCCCCTCCTTGAAGAGTTCTCGAGGCCACCCCAAACCCTTGAAGCGTTGTCGAGGCCACCCCAACCCTAGAGAAGCAGCGTCGAGGCCACTAATTAATATATATGATTCCTTACTATGATTAGGTAGCTAGTTCTACGTTTGGCACTAATATATCCATCTGTCATGTTTGAATAATAATTGCCATGTTGTAAATATTTGTAGAAACTATGGACACCACCCAAGACGAAGCAAAAGAAGCGTTGTTGAGGGACATAATCACAGAAGGAAGTGATGCTGTCTCATTGTTTCTCAACGACACCGATGGTCTGGAAGGAGAGGGTGAAGAAGCTGGCTACGGTGACCTAATGCCGGTGCAAGAAGAAGAACATGAGGACGGCTCCGGTGACCCAATGCCGGTGCAAGAAGGAGACCGTGATGATGCCTCCGGTGACCGAACCGAGTCCGGCCAGGTATATATATTAGTTAAGCCTGTGCTGACTAGCTGATTGATGCATTCATTGTTTTGGTATGTACACATATTAATTAAGTCTTTGTTCTTTTTTCTAGCCCTCTGGATCGAGCACAACTTCGGTAAAGAGACGAGGCCCGAAGAAAAAGTTGAGCTCGGATGAAAAGTTTGAGATCATAGCAATCGCGCCCGACGGCCAACCGATTGAACCCATCCGAACAAAGAACACATTTGTTGCTCAGTGCGGGGTTCTGGTTAAGGACAAGATCCCGATAAGCAT
Organism: Triticum urartu; assembly: GCF_056163025.1. Classification (NCBI taxonomy): domain Eukaryota; kingdom Viridiplantae; phylum Streptophyta; class Magnoliopsida; order Poales; family Poaceae; genus Triticum; species Triticum urartu. Next base: position 18,644,144 of record NC_141877.1, read on the forward strand.
CCAGCAATGGTTTAAGCCGGCTACAGAAGACCCTGAGGTGTCTTATGTCAATGATATGCAGAAAAATGATCTTTGGACTGAGCTGAAGTCAAATTTCACCCTACCGCCAGAGGATAATCCAGAGAACCCAGTTAAAGAGCAATTAATCAAGTCTTTTGCTCTTAAGAGGATGGCAGAACTATTCAGGAGGTGGAAGAAAGAGCTGAATAAGTTTGTCGAAAATAATGAGACACCAGAACTCAAGGGCAGATATGAGAAGATCAGAGATCACTGGCCCGCATTTGTGGCCCACAAGACATCGGAAAAGAGTAAGAAGATGTCGGCGACAAACAAGCAAAATGCTGCGAAGAAGAAGCTTCACCATCGCACGGGGTCAGGTGGCTACCTCGTAGCCCGGCCTAAGTGGGCCAAGACTGAGAATGATCTGGTTGATAAAGGGATCGAACCAGAGACAATTAGATGGCCAGACCGTTGCCGGACTTGGTTCTTCGGGGCTGGCGGAACCTTGGACCCTGTAACTGGGAAGTGCATTTGGACGAACGATCAAATGGACATACCAGTCAGGAAGCTTAAGCAGTATATCGAAGCAGTGCAGCAAGGGATGTTCTTTCCAGACAGAGAGAACGACGATCTCACAATGGCCCTCGGGAATCCTGAGCACCCTGGACGGACATGAGGCACGTCAGGCTCCATTCCGTGGAAGGTTGGGTTTCCGGACGCAGGCGGTTACAAATCCCATAAGAGGAGGAAAAAAGTGCAGCAGACCCAAATGCAGGCGCTGCAAGCAAGGGTAGACGCGATAGAGGAATGAGAAGCAAATCGCAGCAAACGTACTGCCGAAGCTTCCCCCGAAGCTACCCCGCCATCTCAGCGCAGAAGCAGCGTGGCTTCCACCGAGCTGCTTCAGCCGGAGCATGCCTTGACGGCTCCTTCCAGCTATCCCGTGGATGCTATCACGGACTCTCAAAATTGCCACCTTATGACGCAATGGACGAATTTGAAGGTCAAGGCGGCTGTTGGCTCTGTTTATCCTACTGAACCCGGTGCAACTTTTCACTACCGGCCGATTCCAGAAGGATATGCTAGGGTGATGGTGGATGAAATAACGGAGGGATTTGAGGACCTCTAGCTTGACCACCCTACCGGTGAAGGGGAGACTCGGCTGGGGTCTGCTCTGAAGACTCCATGCCTATGGCGGAAGGAGCTCATCAACCTTCCGAACTGGACGCCTCCGCCTCCTCCTCCTCCTCCGGCGAGTTAGGGCACTCCGCCTCCTCCACCGCCTCCTCCTCCGGCGAGTGACGATCAGGGCCCTCGGCCGGCTCCTTCTCCGGTGCGTGGCGGCAGTCCGCCTGCGCCGGCGCGCCCGAGCAGCCAGCCTCCTCCTTCTCCGCCTCGTCAGCAAGGGTGGAAGAGACCCGCCGCCGCTCCGGCAGCTGCTCCGGCGCGTCGTAGTCCTTCTCCTCCGCCTCGTAAGCAAGTAAAGAAGACAACCGCTTCGTCTGCTCGGCTGGCGTCTAGCAGTACAACCAGAGGCGGGAGGACATACATATTCGGTCCTTCTCTGAAGAGTCCACAGAAGTTACCATACGAGAGGACCCCGGAGGAGAACGCGAAGATCGCGCGAACCGAAGTGGATGACTGGTTTCAAGGGTTGAAAGCAAAGAGACATCCACCTCCGGAGGAGAAGGTAGATCCGGTGAAAGTGAAGCGCACTCTGGCTGCCCTGGCAAAACCACCCAAGTCTCCGCCGAAAGGCAACTATGAGCGCATTATTGCAAAGACATGGGCCGAAGCGGAGCGGTCGGGAAGTACAGTCAGTGATCAAAGGCTGAAAGAACGACGAGCAGCTGGGAAACAAATTGACCAGCTCGGCGAACAAGCGAAGCAATCGTGCCCCCCGCTCAAGTTGCCTAGCGACATCGTCGATCCGAGGATGGTGCCCGGTTATGGCAGTGTTGACGATTACCTGCCCGACGATGTACATTATGATCCCATGGAGGTGCAGATACACAGATACGAGTACGGGAAGCCTCTCGTCAAAGATGAAAAATCTTTAACAACGATGATGCGAAGATTACATGATTGGTACTTGAAAATCTGCAGAGAGTCTGGGGGGAGGAGTACTTTGTATGCGAGAGTTAAACCGGAGCATGACCTCGTTGGAATTGAACTGTTGCCTATTCCATTTGAGGAGTTCTATCAGTTTTTCAATCAATTGGCCCTCGATAAAACAACGATCACCTGCTACTGTCTGTAAGTACTACTACTTCTGTCATTAAGTCTCTCTATATAGCTCATCTCTTTCATTGCATGTATTTATAATTATCCTCACTATATTATGCAGATTGAAGATCGCCGAATTGAAGAAAAGACAAATCGGGGATATTTGGTTCGTTAACACATATCTCATAGATGCAACTGAGGTTGAACATCGTCCCGAAGATACCGAGGCCAACTTGCTACGATCATTCAAAAAAATGAAAACAAAGATATAATACTCTTTCCTTACAACTTCAAGTGAGTGTTACTCTCTTGTGCATATTCGGTTTCCCTTATATATTAGTCCAGGTTATAGTAATGTAATTGATGAGTTATGCATGCGTGTGCAGTTTCCACTATATTCTCCTAGAGATTAGGCTTGAGCAGGGAGTAGTAACCGTCTTGGACTCTAAACGAAAAGATCCCCAGGAGTATGCGGACATGACTGAAATCCTCAAGAAGTAAGTTAAATCGATCATTATCCACCATATCAGCAACTTTGTTCATTTCCTGATATCAAGTAATTGTTTTCTTTATCCGGCAGGGTTTGGAGAAAATTCACCAGAAAAGTTCTGGGACTGCCGAAGGAGCTGGAATTTAGACACCCGAAAGTAAGTACTATAGTAGCATGTTCCACGCATCTCCTAGTGATTCAAGCGCTAGTTTCATCAATACCATTTAGCATTCTTGCTTATCAGTTTGATTGACCTCTATTTCTTGTAAAGTGGTTGTGGCAGGAACAAGGGAATGATTTCTGTGGATACTACGTCTGCGAGTCCATCCGCCACACGACCTGTGAGCGGGGCGGGTACTCTGACGAACAATATGAAGTACGTAAATAAAAACATTCATAATTTTATTTTATTACCATCATTTGTGTTGAGTTTCATTCATTCATATATATGTGTATTGACCCCTTCTTCAAATTAGATGTTTCAGAAGCGGGATGAACTCCTAGCACCAGCTCGCATGCGAGCAATTCAAGAGGAATTGGCGGCATTCTTTCTTGACCACGTGATCGCTGAAGACGGAGAATACTATGTGGACCATGAGTCCGTATGATTAGATTTGTAAGAGATAATTTGTAACGCCCTCGATGCGGCTATAGCTCCCACGTGTCGAGGCACGACTTAGAGACATAACCGCATTGAAAGCAATGTTGCAAGTTAGGCAATCATCACAACATCCCATGTAATATATAGAATAAAAGGGGAGATACATAGTTGGCTTACACTCGCCACGTCACATCAAAGTACATAAATAACATACATCATCCAAACACTCATGGCCCGACTACGGCGCCAAAATAGAAAAGAACCCAACATGCGACACGGCCCCGAATCAAACCCCAACTAGGCACCACTACTGATCATCAGGAAAAGAGACATAGTAACGCTGAGAGTCCTCGTCGAACTCCCACTTCAGCTCGTACTCGTCACCTGGAGCGGAATCACCTGGACCTGCATCTGAAGTTATAGTATCTGTGAGCCACAGGGACTCAGCAATCTCGCACCCTCGCGATCAAGACTATTTAAGCTTATAGGAATGGATAAGGCAGATATACGTGGAGCTGCAGCAAGTGACTAGCATATATGGTGGCCAACTTATACGCAAAAGAGAGCGAGAAGAGGAGGCAAAGCGCGAGCGAGAATCTAGAGGAACAACCTGCGCAAGCATTACTCCAACACCGTGTCCCCTTACCGGACTCCGCCGAGAAGGGGCCATCACGGTAACACACACGGTTGATTCATTTTAATTAAATTAAGGTTCAAGTTATCTACAACCGGACATTAACAAATTCCCATCTGCCCATAACCGCGGGCACGGCTTTCGAAAGTTCAATCCCTGCAGGGGAGTCCCAACTTAGCCCATGACAAGATCTCACGGTCAACGAAGGAATATACCTCCACCCGAGACATTCCGATCAGGCTCGGCATCCCGGTACAACAAGGCCACTCTGACAATGGTAAAACAAGTCCAGCAACACCACCCGCTGTGCCGACAAATCCCGATAGGAGCTTCACATATCTCGTTCTCAGGGCACACCGGATAAGCTAAGCGTACGGGAGCCAACGTAACCCAAGTTGCCAATGGACGGCCCCGCACGGTGCTCTAGGTTGGACCAACGCTCAGAGGAGCACTGGCCCGGGGGATTAAAATAAGATGACCCTTGAGTCCGCGAAACCCAAGGGAAAAAAGGGCTAGGTGGCAAATGGTAAAACCAAGGTTGGGCATTGCTGGAGGAGTTTTATTCAAGGCGGACTGTCAAGGGGTTCCCATTATAACCCAACCGCGTAAGGAACGCAAAATTCCGGGAACATAACACCGATATGATGGAAACTAGGGCGGCAAGAGTGGAACAAAACACTAGGCGAGAGGCCGAGCCTTCCACCCTTTACCAAGTGTATAGATGCATTAAGATAACATAGCAATATAATGATATTCCAACAAGTAAATAAATGTTCCAACAAGGAACGGCCTCCAATCTTCACCTGCAACTAGCAACGCTATAAGAGGGGCTGAGCAAAGCGGTAACATAGCCAATCAACGGTTTGCTAGGACATGGAGGGTTAGAGGTTCAACATGGCAATTGGGAGGCTGACAAGCAAAAGGTAGGCATCGTAGCATTGGCATAGCAAACAGCGAGCAAACTAGCATAGCAAAGATAGTAGTGATTTCGAGGGTATGATCATCTTGTCTGCAAAGCTGTCAGAGTTGACTGGATCCTCAAAAGCAAACTCAACGGGCTCCTCGTTAGCGAACTCGTCTCCCGGCTCTACCCAAACAAGACAAACAAGCAACAAGGATACAATCAACCACGTAACAATAAGATGCAAAGATGATATGCTATGCGGGATGTGAAATGCAAGATATGACAGGAAATGCATGAACCTGGCATCAACTTGGAAAACCAAGTGTGCCACTGGAAAGATGGGATGAAATCTCTTGAAAACGATATAAAGATCACCGGAATCGGAGTTACGGTTTGGAAATGGCAAGCGATTTAAGATATGACACCGGTCTGCGATTTACAGCAAGTAGGCCTCTAAAAGCAAAGAAATGAACATGCTACAGCAGTCAAACATGACAACAAAAGACATGGCAGGGATGAACACAAGATGCTTAACAAAAGACTAGCACTGAGCCACGGCCAATTCATCCATTATGAGGTTCAAACAAGCATGGCAAAAACGCAAATGCAAAACAGATTTCAGACTTAGTGAAATTAACACTTGTCTGAAATTTCAGATCATGAAGCCCTCTTTGGAGCAGCAAAACAACACGATACATGACCTGATTATGACAAAGAAGAACATGGCATGGAGCTACTCAACAAGCTTAACAAAAGACCCTAAGTGACCTGGGGACAAAAGGGACCACAAAATATACTAACAAGCACACGAACATAGCTCAAACACAATCAGTTTTCAGACTTAGTGAAAACTGAGACATGCTGGAATATAACTCACGAAGGCATGTAAACGAGCTTGATGCACTCACTACGGTGCAAGTCATGGCAAGGAAAGCATACATCCATTAAGAAGGCACAAAATTCTAGCTAGACATGGCAATAACAATGGCATAGAATGCACGGATCAACTACAATAGCATCGGCAAAATCGCAAACAAGTTGACGATCTGCCCAGATTCACAACGAAGCAAAAGTAGAGCTCGATTGACTCACGCTAGGGTGCTCCATAATTGCAAGTAAAGACATGTATGGATATAGCACAACAATATTAACAAAACTCTTTTACTGATCATCCTCAAAAGAGGCACGGATCACTAGGAAACAGCAAGAACATATGGCATCATGAACTAAATAATCCCAGACTTGGTGAAAACTAGCAAGTCCCTGAAAACAGATTTACCGGGTGCCTCACTTTGCAAGCTTGCACAAGTCACCACACACATCCTAAAAATGCATGGGTTGCACCTCTGGAAAGATAACAAGATGCTTAACAAAACATATGAAGGACTCACAGGCATATCATGCACACAACAATCATGGCAAAAATGACAAAAGTCTAAGACGAACTAGCAGATCTGACAATTAACTCACGAAGCCTCCTTCTAGCAGCATTTCGGGCATCAAGATGAACTCAAATGAAAATGATGCAATTGAATGAAATGATGTACTCATCGAGACGGACATTTTGATATACTATATGTCCAAATCAGAGCTACGGATACGGAGATATGGCAGGTCAAAGTTTGCTCGAAAATTAGGGTTCGGGGATAAAAAGTCAACCGAGGTGAGATTGGATCTCAGATCTGAATCGCACCGGAACCGAGGCACGCCGGAGAGGGACTTGAAGCTCGCCGGAGTTCTTGCCGGAGTGGAGGAAGGAAGAGGCGGCCGAGGGGAGGAAGAGGCCGGGCGGCGCCGGTGGAGGAGATGGCGGCCGCGGGCGGTGGGCGCCCGGGGCGGCGGCGGGCGGTGGTGGCGAGGCGGCGCCGGCCGGCGCCGACGGAGTTGGCGCGCCGGTGGAGGAGGCGGCGGTCGAGCGCGGGGAAGATGGCGGCGGCGCTCGGGCAGTGGGAGGCGGCGGCTACGGGCTCGCGGGGGCCCGGCTTGGGCCTCCCGGGCCAGCGGCGGTGGTAGGTGGCGGCGGCGACACGTGGCACCCCATGGTTGGCTGGGCGCGGCTGGGCGGACGTGTCCGGTCCGATCCGGACGCGTCCGTCGGCCGGAGGAGCGGCGGATCTGGAAAATTAGGGTTTCGAGAGGGAGAAGATCCGAAAATGGAGGGGGTGTATTTATAGGCATAAGTGGAGCTAGGAGAGTCCAAATGAGGTGCGGTTTTCGCCCACCTGATCGTGATCGAACACTCTAGGAGATGGAGCAGAGTTTGGTGGGTTTTGTGCCAAATTGGAGGGGTGTTGGGCTGCAACACACACGAGGCCTTTTCGGTCCCTCGGTTAACCGTTGGAGTATCAAACGAAGTCCAAATGGTACGAAACTTGACAGGTGGTCTACCGGTAGTAAACCAAGGCTGCTTGGCAAGTCTCGGGCCAATCCGGAAATGTTTAATCCCCACACACGAAAGAAAGCTAGAAATGACCACCGGAGGAGAACGAAGCACCGGAATGCAAAACGGACAACGGGGAAAATGCTCGGATGCATGAGATGAACACGTATGCAAATGCAATGCACATGATGACATGATATGAGATGCATGAAAACGAAAACATCACACGGAGACAAAGACCCGAACCCGAGAAATAAATATAACTTAACGCCGGAAACGGCAAGAGTTGGAGTACAAATTGGGAAAGTTATATCTGGGGCGTTACAACACTCCACCACTACGAAAGGATCTCGTCCCGAGATCTAGGACTGAAAGAACGCCGGGTACTCAGAACGGAGGTGATCCTCGCGTTCCCAGGTAGCTTCACGGTCGGAATGGTGTGACCACTTGACTTTGAGAAATTTGATTGACTTGTTGCGAGTCTTGCGTTTAGTCTCTTCAAGAATAGCAACTGGGTGCTCACGATAAGAGAGATCTTCTTGGAGCTCAATGTCCTCGAAGTTGACTGTGCGGTCAGGAGTCTTGAAGCACTTTCGAAGCTGAGAGACATGGAACACATCATGAACATTTGTAAAGTTTGAAGGAACCTCGAGTTGATAGGAGAGGTCGCCTCTCTTGCTGACAATCTTGAAAGGTCCCACGTATCTAGGGGCAAGCTTCCCTTTGATACCGAAGCGACGAGTACCCTTCATAGGAGAGATGCGGAGGTAAACATGATCTCCGATCTCGAAAGCCAAATCACGGTGCTTACTATCATAGTAGCTCTTCTGGCGGGATTGGGCTACTTTGAGGTTATCACGAATGACTTTGCACATTTCTTCTGCCTCTGTGATTAAGTCATTACCCAGCAGCTGACGTTCACCGGTTTCAGACCAGTTGAGAGGGGTACGGCACTTCCTGCCATACAGAATTTCAAATGGGGCCTTGCCCGAACTTGCTTGGAAACTGTTGCTGTAGGAGAATTGAGCATAAGGAAGACAATCCTCCCACTTCATGCCGAAGGAGATCACACAAGCCCTGAGCATATCTTCAAGAATCTTGTTGACACGCTCGACTTGACCGCTTGTTTGAGGATGGAAAGCAGTGCTGAAGCGGATGTTGGTGCCCATGGCCTTCTGAAAAGAATCCCAAAACTTGGAGGTAAAGATGCTGCCACGGTCTGAAGATATCACTTTTGGAATACCGTGCAGAGAGACAATTCGAGAGGTATAGAGTTCCGCCAAATGAGCTGCAGTGATCAACTCTTTGATAGGCAGAAAGTGAGCCACTTTCGTGAGCTTGTCGATGACAACGAATATAGCATCATTGCCACGCTTGGACTTTGGAAACCCAGTCACGAAGTCCATTTCAGTGTGGTCTAACTTCCATTCTGGAATGGCAAGAGGTTGGAGGAGACCTGCTGGCCTTTGATGTTCTGCCTTCACTCTTCTGCAGACATCACATTCATTCACGAATTGAGCGATCTCGTGCTTCATTCGAGTCCACCAATAAGCTTGCTTGAGATCCTGATACATCTTCGTACTCCTAGGGTGGATGGAGAGGAGAGAATTGTGAGCCTCGTTCATGATCACTTTACGGAGGTCACCTTTGGGTACAACAATTCGATCCTCGAAGAAGAGAGTGTCCTTGTCATCAAGGCGGTAGCACTTGTACTTGGACTGACTCTTGGCAATCCCAATCTTCACCTTTTTCACCATAGCATCAAGAAGCTGGGCTTGGCGAATCTGGTCTTCTAAGGTAGGAGAGACTTGAAGGTTGGCGAGGAAACCTTGAGGAACAACTTGCAGATTCAGTTTGTGGAAGGCTTCACAAAGCTCGGGTTGATAAGGCTTAAGAATCAGACTGTTGCAATATGCTTTCCTGCTCAAAGCGTCAACAATCACATTAGCCTTGCCTGGATTATACTCGATACTCGGATTATACTCTTGAATCATTTCGACCCATCGAGTTTGCCTGAGGTTGAGATTAGGCTGGGTGAAGATGTACTTGAGACTCTTGTGATCAGTGAAAATATCCACTTTTCTTCCCAATAGAAGATGTCTCCAAGTCAACAAAGCATGCACAACTGCCGCCAACTCGAGATCATGAGTGGGGTAGTTCTTCTCATTGGGCTTTAACTGGCGAGAGGTATAAGCAACAACTTTCTTCTCTTGCATCAAAACTGCACCGAGACCTAGGAGAGAGGCATCACAAAAGACCTCGTACGGCTTGGATTCATCAGGCGGAGTCAAGACTGGAGCAGTGATCAACTTCTCTTTCAAAGTGTTGAAAGCAATATCACACTCTGGAGACCAAACGTACTTGACGTGCTTCTGAAGAAGATTAGAGAGAGGCTTCGCGATCTTAGAAAAGTTTTCAACGAATCTTCGGCAATAGCTTGCGAGACCGAGAAAACTGCGGAGTTGCTTCACGTTCTGAGGAGGTTCCCAATTCACAATTGCAGACACCTTCTCAAGATTCACGGCAATGCCCTTGGCAGAGATGATATGACCAAGATAAAGAACCTCATCGAGCCAAAATTCACACTTGGAGAACTTGGCGTAGAACTGATGTTCCCTGAGCTTATCAAGCACCAAACGCAAGTGTTTGGCATGATCTTCCTTTTTCTTGGAGAAAACCAGAATGTCGTCGAGATAGACCAAAACGAAGTCATTGGTGTAGGCGTTGAAGATGAAGTTCATCATGCGAGAGAACGTCGGAGGAGCGTTGACGAGGCCAAAAGACATGACAGTGTACTCATATGAACCCAAGCTTGTCCTGAAAGCCGTCTTGGGAATATCTTGCTCACGGATTCGAATCTGATGATAACCCATATGGAGATCAAGCTTGGAGAATACTTGGGCACCTTTGAGTTGTTCAAAAAGCTCATTGATGTTGGGAAGTGGGTATTTGTTCTTGATGGTATTCTTGTTCAATGGACGGTAATCAACACAAAGTCGGTCCGATCCATCCTTCTTCTTCACAAAAAGAACACCACAACCCCATGGAGAAGAACTAGGCCGGATGAGACCCATTCTTTCTTGCTCATCGAGTTGTTTCTTCAGCTCCTTCAACTCTTCAGGTCCGAGCTTGTAAGGTCGTTTGCACACAGGTTCCGTGCCGGGCTCTAGATCAATAACGAATTCAACTGGCCGGTGCGGAGGCATTCCTGGGAGCTCTTCTGGAAGGACGTCTTAATATTCACAAACGACTGGAATTTGCGAGATAGCATCCAGTTCACCCTTCTCATTGAGAGAAAACAGACGGATGTTATCATCATTTGCGGCAAAGACAATTACATCCTCAGACGAATGAGTCAATTGAATCTGCCTGGCTGCACAATCAAGTTGGGCCTTGTGCTTAGAAAGACAGTCCATTCTGAGAATAAGATCAATATCCGAGTTACCAAGAACCATTGAAGAAGCCAGAAACTTGACATCACCCATCATGATAGAAATATCCGGGACTATTGAAGTAGCCCTCATAGACTTAGCCGGAGAAACCACTCACATAGGTTTACCCAACATTTGTGAAACAAATTCATGCTTGGAAACAAATGATCTTGACATGAAACAATGCGATGCACCCATGTCAAAAAGAACTCTTGCGGGAAAAGAGTTAACTGGAAAGTTACCCATGATGACATCTGAAGAATCCTCTGCCTGAGCTGCATTCACCATATTGACCTTGGCATGCTTGGGATTATGCTTGACCACAGCTGTACTTGCCGATCTCACAGGAGGAGGAGGAGGAAGACGCCTCTGGTTGAAACACTTGTTGGCATAGTGACCCTTTTCTTGGCACTTGTTGCACGTGACCTCTGAAAGCGGGTGGTGGTACCGAGCACTCGATCTTAGAGGTTGAGACGAAGACTTGTTCTGAAAGCCAGGGTTGGGTGGGTGGGAAGAACCACTGCCACCTTTGCTCTTCTGCTGATACGGCTGACGGAACGGAGGAGGAGGAAGCCAATACTTCTGCTGCTTGGCCACTTGAGTAGAGGAAGAAGGAGTAGCATCTCTGGCTCGCTTCTTGGAAGCATCACACCTCAACTGAGCAGCCTCTTGCTTCAGTGCCATGTTGTAGAACTCATCGTATCTCAATGGCTCAAAGAGGACAAGAGCGAGCTGAATTTCTTCTCTCAGACCACCCCTGAACTGATATATCATGCTCTTCTCATCAGGGACATCCTGCTTGGCAAAGCGGGCAAGCTTCTGGAACAACTTGTTGTAGTCATAGACAGACAAAGAGCCTTGCTTCAGATTGCGGAATTCCTGACGCTTACTCTCAACCACACTTTGAGGGATGTGATGAGCTCGGAAATCTTGACGGAAAAAATCCCAAGTGATCAAACGTCCACCTCTGGAATCCTTGTACTGCTGGAACCATTCTGCAGCCTGATCTTTGAGTTGGAAGGAAGCGAACTTGACGAAATCTTCAGCCCTGATGTTGCTGCATTCAAAATGCTTGCCCAGATCCACAAGCCAATCGTCAACATCGGAAGCCTCAACACAATTGCTGAACACCTTTGGACCATTAGCAAGGAACTGGTTCAGTGTAGCAAAGTGGTTCTAATTGTTGCCTTGATTCCCTTGCCTGCCTTGATTGTGCTCTTGGAGGATTTGCATGATCAACTGTGTGTTTGCATTGGTTGCGGCCATCACAGCTTGCCATGCCTCCGGAGGAGGTGGAGGTGGTGGCGGATCTTGATTCTGGTTCTGACTGGTGCTCTTAGCGGGATCCATCCTGAAGAGGTTGACCACTGTTAGCACATAGACAGATAAATGAAGCTGAAACCAACGGAATGAAAATTGCAACATAAAGTCTTCACATCCGAACACAATGAACGAATGCATTTCTCTTGAAGTGGTCACATATCCCTAAATTGCGAAGCCACGTAGAATGAAGGTAGGAGAATTAAATCAACAAGGTACGGCTCGAGAACGAATAATCGGTAAGAAATCCCAATCTCAAACCAATATCCGTGGAAGAAGAACTAGAGCTACGAGAATTCCCACCTATGAAGCTCCCGAAACTTTCCGGTTGTGCAATCAGGTGTTGGGGATACAGGGGAAGCATAATATCTCACACAAACTAGCAATTCCTACATCCAGCTGTATCCATCCTTCAACACATAACCAAGAAACCTTCGGAAACCATCTACCTCAACCTTCGAAAAGCATCCGTTATACAAGTTATGGCGATACTCCCGAACTCCCGCCCCAGTATTGGGTGGCGTCGAGGTTATCTCACCACCGAACTGCATAAAAGAGATTTTCGATGTCGGCGAAAATATCTCAAGTATTCTAGAATTGCAACGATAAAATTATGATGACAACACCTCAGAGCTCAACTCCCCGGGACACTTCCACTAAACCCCTGACAGGAGGCACCAAGACAATGTTCTCATCATAAGCCATCGGAACGATTCCAAGATACTCGCGTGATCCTAAAAAAATTTAGTGAAATTTGAGAAGAGAAGAGTCAAAACTCTACGTTAGGATGCCTTACCAGAGTGATGAGGAGACTAGGAAGTAAAAGGAATTCCTAAGCTCTCTGATATATAATTCCTAAATGACTCAAAACATTTTTCTAGACACAACTCGGCTGCTAAAAACGATCAAGCAATGGGGCTCCTAAGGTCGGGGAAGGCTCTGATACCAACTTATAACACCCTCGATGCGGCTATAGCTCCCACGTGTCGAGGCACGACTTAGAGACATAACCGCATTGAAAGCAATGTCGCAAGTTAGGCAATCATCACAAATTCCCATGTAATATATAGAATAAAAGGGGAGATACATAGTTGGCTTACACTCGCCACGTCACATCAAAGTACATAAATAACATACATCATCCAAACACTCATTTCCCGACTACGGCACCAAAATAGAAAAGAACCCAACATGCGACACGGCCCCGAATCAAACCCCAACTAGGCACCACTACTGATCATCAGGAAAAGAGACATAGTAACGCTGAGAGTCCTCGTCGAACTCCCACTTCAGCTCGTACTCGTCACCTGAAGCGGAATCACCTGGACCTGCATTTGAAGTTATAGTACTGTGAGCCACAGGGACTCAGCAATCTCGCACCCTCGCGATCAAGACTATTTAAGCTTATAGGAATGGATAAGGCAGATATACATGGAGCTGCAGCAAGCGACTAGCATATATGGTGGCTAACTTATACGCAAAAGAGAGCGAGAAGAGGAGGCAAAGCGCGAGCGAGAATCTAGAGGAACAACCTGCGCAAGCATTACTCCAACACCGTGTCCGCTTCCCGGACTCCGCCGAGAAGGGGCCATCACGGTAACACACACGGTTGATTCATTTTAATTAAATTAAGGTTCAAGTTATCTACAACCAGACATTAACAAATTCCCATCTGCCCATAACCGCGGGCACGGCTTTCGAAAGTTCAATCCCTGCAGGGGAGTCCCAACTTAGCCCATGACAAGCTCTCACGGTCAACGAAGGAATATACCTCCACCCGAGACATTCCGATCAGGCTCGGCATCCCGGTACAACAAGACAACTCCGACAATGGTAAAACAAGTCCAGCAACACCACCCGCTGTGCCGACAAATCCCGATAGGAGCTGCACATATCTCGTTCTCAGGGCACACCGGATAAGCTAAGCGTACGGGAGCCAACGTAACCCAAGTTGCCAATGGACGGCCCCGCACGGTGCTCTAGGTTGGACCAACGCTCAGAGGAGCACTGGCCCGGGGGGGTTAAAATAAGATGACCCTTGAGTCCGCGAAACCCAAGGGAAAAAAGGGCTAGGTGGCAAATGGTAAAACCAAGGTTGGGCATTGCTGGAGGAGTTTTATTCAAGGCGGACTGTCAAGGGGTTCCCATTATAACCCAACCGCGTAAGGAACGCAAAATTCCGGGAACATAACACCGATATGACGGAAACTAGGGCGGCAAGAGTGGAACAAAACACTAGGCGAGAGGCCGAGCCTTCCACCCTTTACCAAGTGTATAGATGTATTAAGATAACATAGCAATATAATGATATCCCAACAAGTAAATAAATGTTCCAACAAGGAACGGCCTCCAATCTTCACCTGCAACTAGCAACGCTATAAGAGGGGCTGAGCAAAGCGGTAACATAGCCAATCAACGGTTTGCTAGGACATGGAGGGTTAGAGGTTCAACATGGCAATTGGGAGGCTGACAAGCAAAAGGTAGGCATCGTAGCATTGGCATAGCAAAGAGCGAGCAAACTAGCATAGCAAAGATAGTAGTGATTTCGAGGGTATGATCATCTTGCCTGCAAAGCTGTCAGAGTTGACTGGATCCTCAAAAGCAAACTCAACGGGCTCCTCGTTAGCGAACTCATCTCCCGGCTCTACCCAAACAAGACAAACAAGCAACAAGGATACAATCAACCACGTGCAAGCTCAAACAATAAGATGCAAAGATGATATGCTATGCGGGATGCGAAATGCAAGATATGACAGGAAATGCATGAACCTGGCCTCAACTTGGAAAACCAAGTGTGCCACTGGAAAGATGGGATGAAATCGCTTGAAAACGATATAAAGATCACTGGAATCGGAGTTACGGTTTGGAAATGGCAAGCGATTTAAGATATGACACCGGTCTGCGATTTACAGCAAGTAGGCCTCTAAAAGCAAAGAATTGAACATGCTACAGTAGTCAAACATGACAACAAAAGACATGGCAGGGATGAAGACAAGATTCTTAACAAAAGGCTAGCACTGAGCCACGGCCAATTCATCCATTATGAGGTTCAAACAAGCATGGCAAAAACGCAAATGCAAAACAGAGTTCAGACTTAGTGAAATTAACACTTGTCTGAAATTTCAGATCATGAAGCCCTCTTCGGAGCAGCAAAACAACATGATACATGACCTGATTATGACAAATAAGAACATGGCATGGAGCTACTCAACAAGCTTAACAAAAGACCCTAAGTGACCTGGGGCAAAAAGGGATCACAAAATAGACTAACAAGCACACGAACATAGCTCAAACACAATCAGTTTTCAGACTTAGTGAAAACTGAGACATACTGGAATATAACTCACGAAGGCATGTAAACGAGCTCGATGCACTCACTAAGGTGCAAGTCATGGCAAGGCAAGCATACATCCATTAATAAGGCACAAAATTCTAGCTAGACATGGCAAGAACAATGGCATAGCATGCACGGATCAACTACAATAGCATCGGCAAAATCGCAAACAAGTTGACGATCTACCCAGATTCACAACAAAGCAAAAGTAGAGCTCAATTGACTCAAGCTAGGGTGCTCCATAATTGCAAGTAAAGACATGGATGGATAGATCACAACAAGATTAACAAAACTCCTTTACTGTCATCCTCAAAAGAGGCACGGATCACTAGGAAACAGCAAGAACATATGGCATCATGAACTAAATAATCCCAGACTTAGTGAAAACTACTAAGTCCCTGAAAACAGATTTACCGGGTGCCTCACTTTGCAAGCTTGCACAAGTCACCACACACATCCTAAAAATGCATGGGTTGCACCTCTGGAAAGATAACAAGATGCTTAACAAAACATATGAAGGACTCACAGGCATATCATGCACACAACAATCATGGCAAAAATGACAAAAGTCTAAGATGAACTAGCAGATCTGACAATTAACTCACGAAGCCTCCTTCTAGCAGCATTTCGGGCATCAAGATGAACTCAAATGAAATGATGCAATGGAATGAAATGATGTACTCGTCAAGACGAACATTTTGATATACTATATGTCCAAATCGGAGCTATGGATGCGGAGATATGGCAGGTCAAAGTTTGCTCGAAAATTAGGGTTCGGGGATAAAAAGTCAACCGAGGTGAGATTGGATCTCAGATCTGAATCGCACGGGAACCGAGGCACGCCGGAGAGGGACTTGAAGCTCGCCGGAGTTCTTGCCGGAGTGGAGGGAGGAAGAGGCGGCCGAGGGGAGGAAGAGGCCGGGCGGCACCGGTGGAGGAGGCGGCGGCCGCGGGCGGTGGGCGCCCGGGGCGGCGGCGGCCGGTGGCGGCGAGGGCGGCCACGGGCGGTGGTGGCGAGGCGGCGCCGGCCGGCGCCGCCGGAGTTGACGCGCGGCGGCGGGGGCGGCGGCCGGGCGCGGGGAAGATGGCGGCGGCGCTCGGGCAGTGGGAGGCGGCGGCTACGAGCTCGCGGGGGCCCGGCTTGGGCCTCCCGGGCCGGCGGCGGTGGTAGGTGGCGGCGGCGACACGTGGCACCCCGTGGTTGGCTGGGCGTGGTGGGGCGGACGTGTCCGGTCCGATCCGGACGCGTCCATCGGCGAGAGGAGCGGCGGATCTGGAAAATTAGGGTTTCGAGAGGGAGAAGATCCGAAAATGGAGGGGGTGTATTTATAGGCATAAGTGGAGCTAGGAGAGTCCAAATGAGGTGCAGTTTTCGCCCACGCGATCATGATCGAACACTCTAGGAGATGGAGTAGAGTTTGGTGGGTTTTGGGCCAAATTGGAGGGGTGTTGGGTGCAACACACACGAGGCATTTTCGGTCCCTCGGTTAACCGTTGGAGTATCAAACGAAGTCCAAATGGTACGAAACTTGACAGGTGGTCTACCGGTAGTAAACCAAGGCCGCTTGGCAAGTCTCGGTCCAATCCGAAAATGTTTAATCCCCACACACGAAAGAAAGGTAGAAATGACCACCGGAGGAGAACGAAGCGCCGGAATGCAAAACGGACAACGGGGAAAATGCTCGGATGCATGAGATGAACACGTATGCAAATGCAATGCACATGATGACATGATATGAGATGCATGAAAATGAAAACAACACACGGAGACAAAGACCCGAACCCGAGAAATAAATATAACTTAACGCCGGAAACGGCAAGAGTTGGAGTACAAATTGGGAAAGTTATATCTGGGGCGTTACATAATTATTGTATATATGTAGCCGGTAGTGTCGGATAGATATACGAGAACTTGTTGTTCGACCAATCTCTCGGAGAAGGAGAGGTGGTCGATATCACTTCTCTCTGTATGCATATATGTTCATGACGATCTTCTGTTTCCTTCGTTTGCTTACTAGCTAGCTAGCGTGTCTAGTCCTCTCTATACGTATGTATAGTACGTAGCGTCAACCAAGCACGGACATAAGAGAGGACACTTCTCTCTATTAATTATAGCTAGCTAACACAATATATGAAACACCTAAATTAACCCCCCAAAACCCCCAACCCCCCCTTTCAAAAAAAACAAAAACCCCAGCCACAGAAATGCTGACGCGTGGATGCCTATTGGTCCCGGTTGGTGCCACCAACCGGGACCAAAGGGTCTCCTGCCTGGGCTCGCCGCAGTGGCCACGTGGAGGCCCATCAGTCCCGGTTCTGGATTGAACCGGGACTAAAGGGACAG
Source organism: Triticum urartu (assembly GCF_056163025.1). Taxonomy (NCBI): domain Eukaryota; kingdom Viridiplantae; phylum Streptophyta; class Magnoliopsida; order Poales; family Poaceae; genus Triticum; species Triticum urartu. Next base: position 18,661,808 of record NC_141877.1, read on the forward strand.
GGCATTAGTACTGACACTTTAGTCCCCATTCAGGAACCGGGACTAAAGGCCCTTACGAACCGGGACAACAGGCCCTTTTTCTACCAGTGCATCCTCCTCCACCTTCTCAGCAACGGCGGAAGATAGCCGCCGCCGCTTCGGCTGCTCCGGCGAGTCGTAGCACTCCACCTCCTTCTCTGCCTCGTAAGCAACGAAGGAAGACAGCCGCCGGCACTCCAGCTGCTCCAACATCTAGCAGTATAGCCAGAGGCGGGAGGCAATACAGATTCGGTCCATCTCTCAAGCCTCTAAAGAAGTTACCATAAGAGAGGACCGTGGAGGAAAACGCGGAGATGTGTGAAGCCTATGTGAAGGACTTCTTTGAAACACGGAGAGCTGTGAAACATCCACCTCTGGAGGAGAAGATAGATTCCGTGAAAGTTCAGCGCACTGTTGATGCCCTGAAGCGACCACCATCGTCCCATCCGCAAACCAACTATGAGCGCATTATTGAAAGGACATATGAGGAAGCGGTGCGGTCGGGAAGTACTTGCAGTGATCGAAGGTTAGCAGAACGAAGAAGTGGGAAAAAATTCACTAGCTCGGTGAACAAGCGAACCAATCGTGCCCCCTGCTTAAGGTGTCTAGCGATATCGTCGCTAATCATCCGGGGATGGAGTCCGGTACCAATCCTGCAGATTACCTTCCCGATGATGCACATTTTGATACAATGGAGGTGGACGAATTCAAATACCGGTACGGGAAGCCTCTCGTCAAACCTGGTCATCCTCCTCTAACAACGATGTTGCGGAGATTCCATGAGTGGTACATGGACACCTGCAGCGAGTCTGAAAAGGATACTTTGAATCTGAGAGTTAAAGAGGAGCATGACCTCGTTGGAATTGATCTGTTGTCTGTTCCATTTGAGGAGTTCTTCCAGTTTTAGAATCAAAAGGCCCTCGATAAAATAATCGTCACTTGCTACTGTCTGTAAGTACTACTTCTGTAATTAAGTCTCTATATATAGCTCGGCTCTTTCATTACATGTATATACAATTATCCTCACTATATTATGCAGATTGAAGATCGTCGAATGTAGAAAAGCACAAATCTATGATATTGGGTTCATTAACACAAATCTCATAGATGAATGGACGGTTAAATATAATTCCACAGAACCGAGGCCAACTTGCCACAATCGTTGCTTCAAAATCAAAACAAAGAGAAAATACTCTTTCCTTACAACTTCAAGTGAGTGTTAGTATCTTGTGCATATTTGGTTTCCCTTATTATTCGAGGTTATAGTAATGTAATTGATGAGTTATGCATGCGTGCACAGCTTCCACTTTATTCTGATGGAGATTAAGCTTGAGCTGGGAGTAGTAACCGTCTTAGACTCAAAACGAAAAGATCCCCATGAGTATGCGAACATGACAGAAATGCTCCAAAAGTAAGTTCAATCGATCATTATCGCACCATATCGGCAACTTTGTTCATTTCCTAATATCAAGTAATTATTTTCTTTGTCTTGCAGGGTTTGGAAAAAGTTCACCGCAAAAGCTCCGGGACTGCCATGGGAGCTGCGATTTACACACCCGAAAGTAAGTACTACTTGCTAGTTCCGCGCATCTCCAATTGATTCTAGCTACTTTCATCAATACCATTTATAATGCTTGATTATCAGTTTGATTGTACTCTATTTATCGTAAAGTGCTTGTGGCAGGAACCCGGGAATGATTACTATGGATACTACGTTTGCGAGTTCATCTACAACACGACGACCTTTAAGCGGGGCTACTCTAAAAAACAATATGAAGTGTGTAAGCAATAATATTCGCAATTTTATTTTATTACCATCATTTGTGTTGAGTTTCATCCATATATATGTATTGACCTCCTTCTTCAAATTAGATGTGGCAGATGCGGAATGAACTCCTACCACAAGATCGCATACGAGCAATTCAAGAGGAGTTGGCGGGATTCTTTCTTGACCACGTCATAAATAAAGCCGGAGAAATCCATATGGAATTGGACATTAGATGTTAGGGAATTGTAAGAGATCTTATATTGTATATATGTAGCCAGTAGCTTGTTGTTCGACCAATCTCAGAGAAGAAGAGGTCGATCACTTCTCTCCGTACTTAATGGTTTTGTGTACTTAATGGTTTCCTTCACTTGCTTATTAGTTAGTGTGTCGTGTCCTCTCTATACCTATAATACGTAGCGTCGACCAAGCACGGAGATAAGAGATGACACTTCTCTCTATTAGCTAGCTAACACAATATATGAAACCCCTAAATTAACCATATATAACCCCCAAAACCCCCAACCCCCCCCCCCCCCTTTCAGAAAAACAAAAAACAAAAACCCCAGCCCCTGAACTGATGACGCGTGGATGCTTTTGTTCCCGGTTGGTGCTACCAACCGGGACAAAAGGTCCTCCTGCCTGGGCAAGCTGCAACGGCCACGTGGAACCCCATATGTCCCGGTTTGTAGGCTAATCGGGACTAAAGGTATTGGACTTTAGTCCAGACCCTTTTGTCCTGGTTCCAGAACCGGGACAAATGGGCCTCTGGAACCGGGACAAATGAGACTTTTTCTACTAGTGTATGAATGTGTGAAGATGAAGCAATGGTCCATTTATTTGTACACCAGCTTCATTCTACTCAGAACATATGCTGCCAGCAAGGGGAGGCCATGTATAGAACAGCCGGCAGCAATGGGGAACCCCTTTCCCCCGGGCTGCCTATTGGAGGGAGAACGCAAGGGTCAGGAGTGTGGTACTCGTGGGTACACTACGAAAAATGACACTCAATGTTTGCTTGCCGTGTCGATGTAAACTAGGCGTTGATTGTTTGCTTGTTGTGTATATGTAAATGACCGACCAAGTGATTATCATAATAACACTTGTGCATCTGTGTGGGTGCATGCAAGTGTTTGTGTGCGCGCGGGCGCTCGCGTCTGTGTTAGGCTGGTCGTAATGATAGTATCATAGGTAGTATCATGCATGCCAACTAGGCAAATTTGATGAGATGGCATAGAATTAAATGAAGAAAGAGATGGTTGAGTATCATATCATGATACCGTATCATATTAAATGGTGTACTACTATGTGTCTTGCATGACAATAAATAAAGTTAGCTATGATACTAATTTATGATACTATGCACTACGGACGTAGTATCATACAGTAGTATCATATGCATGATATTAATGTATGATACTTGCCATTACGACCAACCTTAAGGCATCTACCCAATTCACTAACCGTAGTCATTATCATCTTCCTTATTTATTGCATGATAGCTTGGATCTGGATCCCTTCCCCTTATATTTATACCGAGTGCATGTTCTAGCATTGTAGGTCTATGCCTTGCTAACGCCGAACACTTTTTTCTAGAATTCTCATCATCTTACCATTTCCTTCATATGCTTGATTACTTGCAGGCATGGAAGACAATAGGAAGTTTTAGACAATGTCGGAGACAGGTACTTTGACTAGCCCGAGAATTTAGCTCACATTGCTTATGAAAAATCTCAACTTATAGAATGATGGAGTCTTGATATACAAGCAAGACACTTTCCTCACACTTTTTTGCTGCCAGATCTTCTTGCATGCATAGCTTCCCCAATGTTGAACTCCTTGGCCAAATCTTAAAATTTTACTCATCAAAGTTCCCGATCGAGTAATACTAGACCCACGTAAAGTTACTTACAGATTATACGTAACAGACAACATGGACGATTGTGATGGGATGAAAGGGGTGGGAGGGGCCCACACCCGTGAGAATCAGGGGAGCCGAGAGAGTTTGTTAGGCAGGTTACATAGCTCTTCGTATCAGCTTTCATAGGTGTAGGATTATTGGTTCCCAATCCCACTACCCGATAGTGTTGGTTTCCCTATATACTAGATCATTGATGCAGCATGTTTCCGCGCCCGTCTATTTGAAAATTTTCATGATAGAACTTCACAAACTTTTGTAGGACTGAAAGGAGTCACAAAAACGTGTGTGTGCACGCGCGCGCACGCTTGTGTCTAGGAGACTGAACGTTTTAGAGTGTCGCGTGATGATGTAGAATCCAGTTTGTTGAGTGCTTGCGGAAAGCTATGCATGGCCCAAGGGCATAAAGCAGAAGGCTAGAAGAAAAATGCAAACACAAATACAAATTATAAAATGGTACTTACCTGAAGAAATAAAGTATAGCTGAGTTGTATCCTAGAAGATTGGATGGATCACAATAAAACCACGTGATGTCACATATACAGATGAAGTAAAGTAGTAACATACTAATCAGCTCATACAAAGAGGTCAGAGGTTTTTTTTTTTTTTTTTGCAGGAAGGAGGAGGCCAGAGGTTAGTTTTCCTTGTCATGCGTTGTGCAAATTACCTAAGTTTCCCATAAATTAAACTACCTTTAAGATTTGTAATAAGCCTGACAATTTATCATGATTGACAAATATAAACACTGTGCTAGCACATCAATATTATAATTTCTAATATGATATTGAAGCATCACCGTAGCAGGTTCGTTTTTGTCAAGGCAATTGTTAGTATGGGCTAGCTGGAGCTCTTCACTCAGATCAGAAATATCTGATCCACATATATAATGGGCAATGCACTTTATAAGATGCCTCAGACCTCCTAGAATCCATTTTATTCCTTTCAACGACAGATGCGCTGTTGTTGTGTTCACTGTGTTCACCTGATCATCCCTGCAAAGGTTTATGAGATCGTTAAGCTGGGCCCAATCTCAAGTTATCACAATCACGATCCTCAAAATGATGGGTTGTGTCACTGTGTGTGATTCCAGAAGGACCAATAGATGAATTCGACGAGTGATGTTGTACACAATGTGCAGTTAAACTCGATTTCTTCTTCCTACTCTGAGATTTAGAAGTAGCAGCATTGTGTACAACTACTTTTTCTCTCTTCATAAAAGAAACAAAAATATGAGTTCCTAATCCAGACACCTGGAGTTCTTCGCGATTTGGAGCTAGTTGCGCCACCACGTTGGCACCGGGAAAGCTGACATGTCGCGGTGGGCGCCGCCAATCAAGTTGAAGATTAGAAGAGGGGCATTGTGGCTTGAGGATGCCCGTGAGAGAGAGTTAGAAGGAAGGTGAGGGAAATTGCTGCAAAAGGGTGCGGTGGGCCCCTCCAATCAAGTTAGCACGATGGACAAGGGACATATCATATAGAGAAGAGAGGTTGGGGAGGGGAGGATGCACCACGAGAGGGGGCTAGATCACATCGATCGGCTTTGGGTGCCTGAATAGATTTGCTAGTTGGGCCATGAGCGATGCTACACACTACGTAAGTTAAATAATGTGATTAAAGTAACAACTTAGGGGGCATATTTTAGCTGAAAAAAAATGAGGTGAGTAGGGCCCACCCAGTTGAATTCAGGGGATGGTGGTGAGATTAGTTTTGACGATAACTTAACAACATCGTAAGAGTTCCATAGGTGCATAGGCCCAATCAACAGCCAAACATGAGTTTTTCCACTTGAGTAGCGCCTTTCTAGGACAGCTGCGCCACTGGATGAGAGATGAAGCGCTAATGGAGATCGAACGACTAGAAATGATATATCACAAAAACGGGTGGCTGTCGTGGTTCTAGCTCTGACAGTGATGTAGGGGGATATGTATGGAGAGGCTAGATCTCAGCTATGGAAAAGTTGTAAACACACCAAGATGTACGAGTTCAGGCCCTTCGCGGAGGAAGTAACAGCCCTACGTCTCGGTGCCCGGAGGCGGTCGATTGGATTATGGGTGTGTGAATAACAGGGGTGCGAACCCTTGCTACTGAGGAGGGGGGTGGCTTATATAGAGTTCGCCAGACCTCTCCCGCCCTCAGTAATGCAGGGTTAAGATACATTAAGACTGGGCGTTACTGGTAACGTCCCTAATAAAGTGCTATGATGACCATAAAGACTACTTAATGGCCGATCGTTTGCCTGCGGAGTGACTTTAGATCTCCTGGTAGTCGAGTGGTTGGCTTCGTGGTCGAGTGATAGCTTCCTGGTCGAGTGTCTTGAATCCGTCGAGTGGGATACCTTCAAGTCGATTGAAAGGTGACTTTTTCTAGGGATGTCCTTGGGTAGGGCTCTTAGGACAGGTCCATGCCCCTACCCTAGGTACATAGCTTCATCAGTGGCCACAAATGTGAAGGGCATGAGAGGGCTGGGATTAGTCTCAGCTTTAATGTCCTAAAATTAATATCTTGTTCCCGTGAACATTTCTCATATAATACATTTTATCTACACTCACTTTGCTTTTACTAAATTACTCAATTGCAGACCAATGAAAACCATGCATGATGCGATATTGTTGAGGTGCCAATCCAACATTGTCTCACTCATGGCATTTTGGCATTTTAGTGCACATGGTGTGAGGGTGTGCCTAGAGGAGACAATTAACAATCTAACATTTTTCTCGCATATAAGATTTGACATCATAGCACATGCGGTATGCCTAGAGGAGACAATGCGATTAATTGATTGATCAATCAATTATTAGTAATATAGCTTCTGAACTACGCATGGTCACCTAAGCTACTCATTCCCAGCTAGGCCATAGAGCCATCAGACATGGAGAGATACCAAACATGCCCTTATGACAGCTGAAGTTATGGATGATTTTTCCATATATTTATATTTTCTCCTTTAGTACTTTTGGTCTATATTATGAGCCAGAACATTTTGTTGTATATTTTCACAAGCCTTTAGCAATTTGATTACTTGTAGACATGAAATCCATAGGGAAATCTACACATACATGTCTACGGAAACATTTTGTTGTAACCATCAGAGCCATTGTTTCCTTGCCATCTACATTTACTTAATGCTTCATGACACCACAGGATCTTGATCCCTTCCCTATATATGTCCCTATTCTAGCGTTGTTGGTCCAGCTATGTCATCATCCCAAACATATTGCCATTCACCTCGTTGTTATTTGATTGCTTCAAGACATGGAAGACATTGTGAAGTTCCCAACAACATCAAACATAATCATGACGACACAACCATGTCTATGAAGCATCATTTTAGTACAAGAAACATTGTCTGCAATGCCATAATGTATAAAAACACGCTCACTTGAGTGCCAGAAAGACACCAGAAGTTAAGATGATTCATCAAGTAGAGAAGGAGCGATTAAAAGTTAAAATAAAATGATGTCGGAACAGATCCAATGTCATGGAAATAATTTATTCTTGAGTGCAAAACATAAATCTAACAGATAACGAGTTTTAGGTAGAATGGCCAGCACGAAACACAGTAGCTTTTGAAAACGTCCATACGAAGGACTGTGTCACCATGGCACCGGATCTTTCATTTATCATCTTCGCAGATGGCTGCAACATTAACACAAAAACAGTGTTCAAAGACTAATACAACATAAAGAGAACAATATAATATACTAGATGATATGACGCACTCTACTGCACCCTGGCATAGCTGCGTGCCTGCGTCCATACATGGGAATGGAATTTACGTGAGCTTGGTCACATGGTTTTTGTTGGTCAAGACCTGATCTGTACCATTTTTTCAAATCTTTTTTTCTTTTGCTGGGAGAAGGACCGTATACCCCTTAAAATTATAGGAGATGTCTTTTGCTATAATTAAAAAAATATTATACCAAACAACCAGTGGTTGAATGGTTAGAAGTGTGGCTGTATCCTCAGCTCACCAGGAATCAAACCCTAGGTTTGACACATGCGTGTCTCATAAAGGCAAAATATTGTTTCAGTGAGAAGTGACCTTTTTGTCGACAATGAGGTGTCTATGGTGTACGTCAATCTCAAAACATGTTGGCTCAACTACTCCAATGTGCTCATATTGATAGGGTGCGGATACACGAGTGTGTATATATGTACGTGTATGTGTACTACGTTTGAGAAAAAACAGCAACAACCATGGGGGAGAACCGACACACCATAGCCAAAGGAAAGGGACGGTTCAACCTCACGGAATAAACCATGCTGGTCAACCCACGACCCGACAGGTAGGCCCACCGGACAGAGGCAGTAGCCTGACCAACCAGACAATGAGTGCCACAAGACCAGAGCAGTGCCAGCAACAAAAAGTTGTGCATTCAAGTGCACTAATCTCTCTAAAGTATCTTTCTCTTTTGCATAAATATGAATGAAACTAAGCTTGCAATAAAAAAGAACCGCCCCTGTACAAGACCAGAACTCAACAGGACGTCCAGCAGCCAGCCGCCCCGATCTCCAGATAGCACGGACAATCGGTTGGATAGCCATGCATAAAGTTGGAGAAGATTCAAAGCAATGGAGAATCTCGTTTGGTTCTACTTAGTTTAGTACCCACCATGAAGAAATGAAGACATTATTTATGCAAATACGAAATTATCACATAAATTGGATAACAAATTATTCAGAATAACGTAGATTTTGGATGCCACACTTAATACAAATCACTCAGAGAGCAACTATAACAGTCACTTGAGCATCCCAAAATTCAACTACATCTACTTTTGCAGTTCCTGCAATCACAATATAGATGCTTCTTATATGAAACACAAAATCAATATGTTATAGATCACTTCTAAGTTGTAACCAAATTTCGCCTGTATATCCAGCTGTTTTACTCAATGTTCACAATGCAATCACGCAGCCGAATAAACCCCCTCTGCTTTACTACCAGCTCTGTATCATACAAATAGGGTATGGCTGATCTTGAGGCATTTGCAGAGCTATGGGTACTGATGCATTGACGTTGGAAACTGCAAGTGCTAATTATTACCACACCAGTCCTCTCTATTAGTAAACACGGATATGTCTTTGCCTCGCAAGGTTTCCTTGGTCATATTTTTCCAATCATTTTTTTGCGGCGTCTGCAGAGATGAAGCACTAACCCATGACTGCCATAGATGTTTGTGTGGGATTTCAGCAGTTAATCTTAGACTACAGTCCCCCGCAAAATAAAAATAAAAATAAACTGCAGCAAACACTATTGAGTTTCTCCTGGTTTTAGTGGAACAGATAATTTATTTTATCTGGTAGAGTTATGCATACATAAAACAGAGACGATAAGCACCATCATTTTCAGGGTAGGATCCTCATTAATTATTTATGAATTCATGCCTTAATGGTTATTCATCAACAGCATTTCATTCGGTAATAACGGCGTACTCATATTTTCCATACATGCGCATAACCAATAAAGATGAATGAAAGATCTCAAAATCTTAAAATGTGGTTCCAAATTAAATCATCAAAACATCCTTTTGCGTAGGTCAGTTTTCTTCTTCTTCCTCTCCAGTTCCAAAACACATTTGTACGAACAAAAACAAAATGGGCGCACGTACACTAGCTAGATTTGTGCCATCGTCATCAATTACTCACATCGGAAAACACCAAGCCGAGTGCACGAACCCTAGGATCATCTATCCCGTACGTACGTAACCAGGAGGGAAAATAAATAAAATCGGATGGATGTGGCGAGAGATTGGGCGGGCGAGGAAGGAACTTACTGGGCTTGGCCTGCTTTCCGTCGGACCACTTGGAGCGGGAGTAGTGGACCTTCTCGACTTCGGCGGCCTCGGACTTGTAGGGCTCCTTGAGGCAGCTCCGCACCATGGACGCGCAGAGCCTGGAGTAGCCGACGTAGGTCATCCCCGCCGCTCGCCAGAAGGGCACCGCCGCCGTCGTGGCCGACATCGCCGTCCCCTTTCCTCTGCTCGATCGAGCCGCCGACGCCGATCTAGACGAGAGAGTAGAATGGACAGATCAATCAGTGGACACCTACGTACTCATCAGTCTTCACGGTTATATATAGAAGAAAATGCAAACCGATCAGTGATTCCGGTCAGAGGGCGGGCTGCATGCCCGTGCATGGATCGCATTGCATTGGATTGGTGACTTGGTGTACCTACGGCCGGGCCTGTAGTTACGGATCAGATTAATTCCACCTCCTTCTTTTGCGAGAGGAACTCCTTCACGAGAACTTGGATCGACGACCGTGTCTTGCGTTCGGCCAGAACAGTGTGAAACGCGGTTAACGAACGAACGTGTAGTTCGGATCCAACCAACTAACGTATTCTTTTTCCTTCTTCTTTTCAGGAAAAAATAAAAAACCCAACGAACGAAGTCGTTGGTACACCATTCACACACGCACCCTTGAGTCGCACTAAAATCCCGGAAATCTTATGACCAATGCAAAACAAAGAATAAAAAGTGATGCAAAAATGAACGCATCAAAGGTAGGGGCATACGGCTGCAAACGAGTCGATTTCGAGCGAGATGCACTAGGCTCACCTCTACTTATATTAAAATTTGAGTGAGCTCAAACTGAGTGAAGCTCAAGGTCGAGCTGTAGAAGGTGACTCATGCTCAGTTTGTATCGATCTCGAGTTGATCTCGAGGTAGTTCTGATCTTAATAATCTACGGCAATTTTTCAAACAAGATAGGCCACTACACAACATAAAAGGTCACTGTAAAATTTAACTTATTCTCTTTCAACTGACAATAATACTTAATAGCAAGAGATTATGGATGAACTAGAAAGAGGAAGCAAAATTAAGGTGCATTTGCTCTCAAACTTTGGTCAACAATAACATGGTATTTAACACAAGGCCCACCACGTATATTGTGGCTTAATTATATGTTTGCTTAATTAAGCTTACATGTTTGCTAGTAGGTAAAATAAGAAAAAATGTACATAACATATATGCAAATAAAGTATCCTATTTTCTCTTTATATATATATATATATATATATATATATAGGGTATCGCTATTCGTCACCCTGCAAATTTTCTTATCATATGATCTATATTTTTTTTATGCAAAATTTTACGTAATGAATCAATAGGAATGTAACTATTTGAATTCCAAACGTAATTTAATTATGAAATGATTGTAAGATTACATCGGGTGAAGAATGACTTATTCTGCACCCTGGGTGATGAATAGTATCACTATATATATATATATATATATATATATATATATATATATATATAGTGTGACTATTTATTACCCAGGGTGCAGAATAAATTATTTTTCACTCGAGGTAATCTTACGATCGCTTTCTAAATAAATTCGTTTACAATATAAATAGTAACATGTATATTGATTCAATATGTAAAATTTGGTATAAAAAATAAAAAAAGGTTATAAGATCGGAAAAAAATCACATTTTATGTATGTTTTACACTATGTTCTTACATTCGTAATTTTACGTAATATAAAATATTTTTTACGGCGAGTACATATTTTTTTACGTTCTCTTTTTATGTATGAAACAAGACAAAATTTACGAAACGTAAAAATACGTTGCATTGATGTCAAATTAGAGAGGGGGTGAAGAATAACCATTTCTCACCCAGGGTGACGCGATCCTATATATATATATATAAACTCTATTAATGACCCAGGGTGAAGAATAATTAATTCTTCACCCTGGTCGAACGACGCAGCCAACCTGTCGTCTGGTTCAACTCGCAGCCTCGCACCACTCCATTTTTTTTGTCACCGTTGTGGAGCTAACCCACCTCCCCGTACTCTTTTTTTTCTTAGGGTCTCCCCGCAGTTCTTGTATCGATTGATTTGGGAGCGGACGGCGAGCGGTTTCAGCGGCCAGTGGCCAGCGGCGGCAGGATTCGTCGGCGAGCGGGCAAAAGCTACTGGTGGACTTGGCTACTTGCGAGGCTGGGGTTCACACCGATTGCCAGCGGCAGCGTCGAGGCGAGCGGCGATGCGGGAGGCCTCGCGAAGGGTGCGGCCTCATTGGCCGGCGGCCTCGCAGGGAGGCTTCGCGGCGTGGTGTGTAGTCTGCGGCGCGACCGGTGTTCTCGGCGGCGTTGGGCGTTGTCGATGGCTCGGCAGGTTCGTTGGGGCAGTATTTCTTCTCTTTGGACGTTTATCCCGGCCCTTCGGCACTCACGATTCGTGCAGAGGATCTGCGTGTCGCGACGGCTGATAGCAGGAGAAGCAGCGCCTCGCTCTCCTCTGCGACCTCATCCCCAATTGGAATTGAGAAGGCAGCTTCCCGAGCTCGCTCTCCACTAGAAGCTGCGTGAATGGATCGAACAAAAGGTTAGATATTTTTTCTACTTCTGAATGATTTCTCGTGACTATAGGAGTAGCCTCACTTGTGTAAGATCACTAATTGTGTCAAACTCTTCATTTCTTGTATTTAACTGTTTGACCCAATTATTTGATATGGTGTATCAGAAATTCAGAATAAGATAAGTTACGTTGGTTGTATGATTGATCTACCTGTAGTTGTCATTTGTGAGATCATCTGATTTAGGTAGACTTAGTTGCAAGAGCTCGTCTTGTTTAAATCAACTGGCCAACATAGCTGAAATAAATTTAAGGGAAGTTAATACGGATCTGATTTCCTTGATGTTATTCTGAAAACCAACTTGCAGCTTTGTATCGCAAGTGGCAACAAGAGTACGCCTCCAATGCTTTTACTGTTGGTCCTGTTTGCTTTTGGAGTAGCTTAGAACTTTATTATGTAGATTTTCACGGGGTTGAAAGGGCCTGTCTAAAGTGCTAACCTTATAGAACAAAGCTCGAGGCATAGTCAAATTTTATTTGAGTTATTGGAGTCCAATTTCTACAATACTTAACACATATTCATTGGAAAACACTTCAATCCACTTTGTACATTGCCTACTAGCTGTTCGAATGCACGAGAAGAAGCTGATAAATTTCAGATTTTTTGTGTGGTGTATGTTTCTGTTGTAGCCTAATGTGGCACAAGGTGAGCTCAAGCCCCTTTTATCCAGCCTGGATCTTTGGACTTTTTTAATACTTGAAGTTGTGTTACTGTTTTGATCTGGGGTTGTTAGCTTCGGAAATCATCAGATTTCATCCGACCAGGTAAAATCTTGCCATTCTCTTGTTGCCGCACCGGCGGCGCCGCCGCCTTCTCCTTTCCTATTCTCGCGCAAGGAAACAGAAGGAGGGCCGTAATGGGAGCGACACTCGCCACCTCGCCTTCATGGCTGCTCCGGACCACTGACGAGGTGGTGGTTGTCGCTGGAAATCATCCAGCAAGCTCATCATCGCCCTCCTCCGCCAAATATGCACGGTTGCAGCAGCAACATCTCGTCCTCTCCAAAATAGGAAACTTTTCAAAATGAGGTTTATATAACAGAAGTCTTGTGAGATTGGAGTTCATCTCCTAATAATTTTTCCTGATGCTTTTCGCAATACATGTTGATAATTAGGAGGATTTCTTCCTTTCATTTTGTAGTGTTGTTGGAAGTGATGAGAGAACAATAATCTAGGGCATCAATTAGAGGTGCACATACTTCATCTTTGTGATCATGTTCTTCACGTGCACTGAATTTGTTTGTTTTCCGAGTCAGCTGCAACACATGCTGCCATATGAAAAATCATTTCTTCCACTGTGTCTTCCCTTGGCATGTACATCAAAGATGGGATAAAAATTCACGATGGAAGGCTGGTTTATTGCTGTCCGTGTTTGGTGGTAACGGGTAAGTTGCTTTGTTTTCCTTCCATGGAACTAAGTAAATCAAGTTAGAGTAGAATTTTGGAAGAACAAGAGACGAGTCTTGTTATCTGTTATTCGTAAATGAGTAGAGGTTCATTACCAGTGATTTGCAATATGTTTCATTTGTATTCCCTCCGTCCGCGAATAAGTGTACATCTAGCTTTTGCTTTAAGTCAAAATTTTAAAATTTTGACCAACTTTATAGAAAATAGTAGTAACATATATGACATCAAATTAATATATTATCAAAGTACTCCATCCGTTCCAAAATAGATGACCCAACTTTGTACTAAAGTTAGTATAAAGTTGAGTCATCTATTTTGAAACGGAGGAAGTACATTTCAAGACGAATCTAGTGATACTAATTTGGTGCCATAAATGTTTTTACTTTTTCCTAGAAAGATGGTCAAAGTTTTAAAACTTTGACTTAAGGCAAAAGCTAGATGTACTTATTCGCGGACGGAGGGAGTATCTGTTATGATAAATGTGCGTGTGCGTGCGCGCGCGCGCGCGTGTGTGTGTGTGTGTGTGATGCTTTATTTCTTCGATAACATGATGTTTCATGCCTATGGACATGAACTAGTATGTGTTTTGGATGGATGTTTGCTCCAATGGTGTGTTTATGGGTATGACGTCGAACCAAGTGCCTCTGTTGATGCTATTTTAAAAGCTAAGGCTGCTAGCGAAGCAATAGAAAAGTTTGTCAGGGGCAGTTGGTTTATTGTTTTAAACCTCTTCTCATTTCTTGTTTTGGCAAAACTTCATTTGGAATCTCGATGAACCTTACTAGCACTACTGACTTATCGACCTCTTAATTGTGATACCTACTACTGTACTAGGTGTTTCTCTTCAATTTTTAGTTATGAAAGAAATTATATTATCTATTCTATGTAGGTTGGCCCCTCCACATTTCAAGCGAAGTTACAGCCCCATCTTCTTTGGAATCTTGATCAGGTTAGAAGTTTCACAGGGCCAAAAATATATACTCAACAGACTTATTTCGTTAATTTCTAGTCATAGATTCGTCATAGTATTCTTTGAGATTCTGAAATATGCAAATAAATAATTGCAGCCTTTGCATTTTGAGTTTCTGTTATCCATTCCCCCCCCTGCCCAACCGTGGTACTGCACAAATCACTAACCTTTTAACATTACATACATTGTTAAGCCTATATCACCTGGTCAACCTCTTGTTACCTGTTGCGGCGCCGATGTGACATCATGTGTATGGGGTTTGGTAAGTCCAGCTGCAGTTTGAGATCGCTAGGTTTCCTTTGCGGATGGAAAATTGTGTCGCTATAACTTACATTCCCATTTTAGGGTCTTCGCAGACTTGGCAAAACCGATGTTGCTACATACTGTATGATGGATCATGGACTGATGAATGGGGTGCTCACCCTGACGCTCCAGTTGGTATTGCTCTTGCAGTTTGTGTAGGATCATCTATTGTACTCCCTCTTAGCGATTCTACTATGCAATAATAGTCAGGAGTCAGGAAATTGGAGAGATTGGGTTGCTGTTTGCGGCTATTGTTGAAAAAAATGAAAATTGGAATATATACTTTCTGAATTAATAATAGATGATCCACCTTTCCACTGTTCCTTTGGAATGCTCGGCATCGATGATAAATGGCACAAGTTTTATGTCGGTTTGGCTCAATCTATATAAGATTCCTTGTCCATCGTCCACAGCTAAGTTTTCACCTTGGAAAGCCTACAAAAATTACATTTTTTCGTGGAATGTGTACGTAAACTCATGTCGCATGCATACTGTACAGGATGCATTGAGCGTGGCTAGTGTTGTAAGTTTACATCACACGTGGGCTAGTGTCGTAAGATTACATCACAGGTGGGCCGGTGTTGTAAGTTTACATCACACACAAAAAAAGTTACACCGCATGCATGGGTGGGTGGATGGTTCGGCTATCTTTGCTTGTCGTAAGGTTACGGCAGCTTAGACAACGGGTTCCCAGGCGTGCAAGTTGGCTGGGGTGAAGAATAACGAATAGCGCGACCCTATAAAATTTAATATAACTTTATGATATCGAGCCATCGAGCTAAAATTGAGCGAGGCAATGTTGTCTCAACATCATCTCGTTTCTCCATCAAGCTACATAAAGTGCTCATACTCTGCTCATTTATTTTTGAATCGATCTTGGGTCAATCCAATCTATGAGTCGATCTCGAGCGGTTCACAAGCCTCAAACTTCTCTTGCATCTCTAATCAGTGGTGTTTTCCACAAGTGTGAGGACCAAACTAGGATGGGCAATCAACAAAGATCTCGGTATTTTTTTTTAGAAAAGGGGGAAATCCCCGGCCTCTGCATCAGAGTGATGCATACGGCCACACAAAGATCTCTGTATGCCAACCTAAAGGAGAAAAGCCTTGAGAGGCCCAGGTGCCAGAAAACCAAATCCAAAGAACCCGACATCATAGGCGGGAGATCTTCTATGGCTCATCCCAAGCAGAGAACCAAACATCATAGGTGTTCCAATTTCCGTTGCGGACAACTGAGGATACTAAGAGGATTTTGTCAGAAATAAATGCAAAGAGCGACGGGAATTCGGTGCTAAGATAGCCCCTTCCAAGCTACATGTCTAGCCAAAAAAGGGTACCCTCTCCATCACTAATACAGATCATGGTGCCCGGGGGGGGGGGGGGGGGGTTCTGATTCTTAATCATGTAAGGCATTGATATATGTCCTCGACACATTAGACTTCCTCTCATACACGTTCTAGAAGGAGAAATACGACACCAAGTCCGATTTTGAAAGAATTCCACATGTATAGCACATGATACATGTTCACATGTACAACAACCTGTCTGGTCCTCTAGTCGTGAGCATGGGAGGTATCGTGAAATGGGAAGCAACACAATACATAAATGGCCATAGATACGTAGTTGACATGATATGGGCACGACACCATCAACAGTTGATACTCGTCAAGCCTAGGCGGTTAAGGTGTTAAGCCACGAAGAAGTTGTAGAAAATAATGTTGTGCACTAGCAACCCGACCGGGTTCAACCATCAAACACTATGTGGCATAACACTCAGTTGTGAAGGTTTAAAGCAAACGGGAAATAGTTGCCACTCAATCAATCATGGTCGTTGGATCCCTGTTGGTAGGGTACTAGTTATAACTAAGCTTTGCCGCATTGACTCAGAAAAAAAATGACATGCCTTGCCACTTTATATATACTTCTCAAGCTCAGTTCCTCTTCTCATCAAAGACATCATGACTCGGCAAGAAGTTCCTGTTATGTGTGCATCGATATGTCCTTGTTTCAACTAAGCATTTTCTCATATATATACTTCATTCTACATGGTCATTATCCGATTACTCCTACATAGGTATGGAAGGCATTGGGAAGATCAAAACACGATCCACGAGAAACAGAAGCCACTAATGAGATTTGAAAAGCCATTAATCCCCTGGGACCTCCATGTCTGAAGAGAAGCTTCAGTAGCAAACAGGGAGTTGTACTACAACATAGGTATACAGGCAATGTTATTGTACCATGATAGTTTGCTACCGTAATTATGTTTCGGTTCGTGATAATAACATCAAGAAAAGTCGTACAATTATTCCCCACTCCAATCGACAGTTCGAAAGTTAGGCCTCAAGAGAACAGAAAAAAAATATCCATCACAAGCTTGTTTTAATTTTGGTTTTGACACCACACGACACTTCTCTTGTGGCATATGACATCATTCCAAGGTTTGTCGATTATCTGGTTACTGAAGTTGTTCTTGTATTTGTATCAGTTACATATATAGTGGAGACAAATAGAAGATTTTAGAGTTTGTTTTAATTATAATTACATTATTTCAATGTATTTGTGGTGTAAAATATTTTTTAAATAAACCTTGCACTCTCAGACATAAAACACAATGTTCTTCTTCTCTGATAGTTTTTTTTTAAACTAAAAAGGTAGCACGGGGCCTACCTTATATTTCAAAACAGGCACAAGCCTGGAGGAAAGGTCAGTTACTCTTCTCTGATAGTTTGTTGCCGTAATTGTGTTTCAGTTCATGTTAATGACAACAACAAAATTTGTACACTTTCTTACCACAGCAGATCAATAGTTCAAAAGGTAGGCTCCCATGACAACATTAAAAATAAATATTGTCGATAAAGAAGAGGTTCAAAGATGCCTTTATGGGAACCTTCAACCTTGTTCTTGGTGAAGGAGTTGCCTCTAGTTGGACGAACAACTTATCACGGCAAGCTCAAAGTTTGGTGAGCTTTACTATATCAGGCCAATTGCAGTGGTAATCGCGTTTCTAGTGCCACATCACCATCGAATGTTATTCCCACATATTGTAAAGGGCTTTTGAAATGAAGTTTAGAATGGCAGAAGAATTGGCTTCACATAACTCTCTGTTCACATCTAACAGCATCCAAAAGGTTATTACAACCAATCATGATTCTCAGCTCTGAGAAGATTGTAACCCTGGAATCTCGATCTTCAAATGGCTGGATTCTGTGCCATGGACTTAACCATATCAAAACTACTGCGCAAACTAGGTACTGGAAATTTTCTTGCCACCAATCTATGACTGACCGACTGAGTGATGATCGAAAAAAGACTATTTGTAACACCCAGCGTGTTGAGCCCAAACAGAAGTAGCAGCACCAGCTACATATTTTAGGGTGTGCATAACTGCTAAAATATTGAACGGTTGGACTTCTGCCTGATTGTCCCTTTGAGTTATTGTCATCTCGCTTATTTATTCAATGATGGTAGCTGAGGACATGGTTACCTTTCCCCATATATTCGTACCGAGTTCCTCCTAGGTAGCATTGTTGGTTCATGACTCAGGCCCCATACACTACAGGATAGCTTATCATTTGGTTCTTAGTGCTTGATTACTTGTAGACATGGAGGTATCAGGACGTTTTTAACAAGATTGGGAAGGAGTGAGTCGACTGGTGGTGGAAGTTCGAGTTTGCATTTCTCATGCATATGAAACGTTGGAGTGCCAAGACGTATCTAGCAATGTTTCGTTGCAGGAACAAGATAAAAATGCGGAGCCTCACCAATGATAAGCTCATTGGCCAGCTTCTAAGGCCCCGTTCGGCAATAGACCAGCGACATCACGTCCAAGACACTATGTCCATGGAAGAAAACAGCGAATCGCAAATGCATTGAGTTGCCTCCTTTCAGTAGTTGACCGGAATGTCTTTTCCCACTGAATGCACATCACCGAAAGGGTTAAAATAAATCTAGCAAAATACGTGCATCAATGTCAAGTCTGTTACTAGCAGGTGGGGATACCACTGTCTTCCTAATAACCATCCAACCACAGATTGGTTCAATAGATCGATCCGGTTTTAAACCATGAGATTGATTTTTTTTTTTGTGTGTGTGAGAATGATCGGGACCTGACAAAAGAGTACGGATCAGGGAACACTAATCTTTTTTTTAGATAGGAGATATATAAATGGCGTATAATATGGCTTACCTCCTTATTAAAGGGGTATTATAGACCATTTAAACTTCCCTTGGCACTCGACGTTCCTCTCTAGTGTAGTTGTTCATTGCGCTGTTGCTCTGCTAGTCTCGCCGGTTGTGGCGTGGATGACTATAGGAGCGCTCTGCCGTCGATCTTCTCCAGTAACCCCTCTGGTAGGAGGTCCCGTAGTAGATCTTCAGCAGCACCGTGCGGGCTCGACAACACCCACATGAAGTCCCAAGGCTATCTTTTCAAGTTGCTTCTTAGGGAAGGAGACCCTGCACGCAAAGCAGAGGAGCACGTCTAGCCATGCAAAGGCAGAAGGCGCTCCCAATTTTCGTCCCCTCCGCAGCCTGACAGCCTGCAACCGTTGGGCCAACGGGGTGCACTACTATATTTCCTTCAGTTCATACTCATGCTCTGTGTGGCGATAGTTTATTTGATTATTTCGTTTAGTCTGTTTATCTAGTTATGTTTCAGCTTTCCCCCTGTTTCATTGTCTTCGTCTGTATTCATTCGTTTTTATCTTGTCCCTATCAATCGCTTGTGAAATCTCTCCATAGTATTTGTATTCGTGCGTACCATGATGTGTCCCTTTCTACTACATCTGTTTGCATGTTGCATTATTCTTGTCGTAGTTAAAATTGTGATTTATCAAGTTCGCATTGTTGTCAATGCTTTCATCGATGAATATGCCTCTGACGAAGAAGACTGATTAAGTTTATTTCCTTTGACACTACTTCGCTGCTGTGAGTGGGATTAGTTTCGAAGCTTTTGAAAGAAAATTTAAATCTTCCATTCATCCCCCTCTGGTCGATATACTCTCGGTCCTAACAGTATAGAATAAAGACAATCATCGACCGAACAATAATAAGTTATGAAATTAATGCTTATGACTAAGTCGACTTATGAAATTAACACCTTCACGAGTAAACGTTGTTATGTCATCGTCACCACGTCATGCCGGAGACAACCCCGACAAGAACAACGTCGCATGTGCTCATCAAAGACACCAAGTCATGTGCTGCCACTATATTATATATGCTTCTGTAGTTCAGTTCCCCCTGTTAGACTTCCATGTCAGAAATTTCTGTTCTATGTGCTCCGATCTTTTCTTAGCTCGACTATATAGGTAAAACTGTGTCTACCATAGCTTGCCACAGAACTAGTTAAGGGTCGCAAACTTTTAATGGTTTAAAAGTTATCAAAAAATATGAAATAAATATGGGAGCATCTATATAATGTAATAAGATGATCCAACGGAGGGATTGTCAAAATATGCATCTACGTGTCCTCCAGCAAAAATAATAAGCATTTCAGCTCACCGTGACATAAATATATACGGGATGATTTGTTTTTTTTTTGTCCAGGACACATACACTCATATTTTTGTAATCCCTCCGTTGGATCATGTTATATTATAGGTGTGTTGGTTCAGTACTTTTTTTTAGAATTTTTGTGAACTTTTGCACCGTTGAAACCCTTAACTAGTTCTGTAGCAAGCTATTGTAGAAAATCCTACTCACATAATTCTTTCAGCCTTTCTTCTTGAAGAAAATGCAGTCAAACACACATCTGAAGTAGTCTCACATAATTCTTTTTGCAGCTGCGGTATTGGCAAAAAGCTTTTGAGTAATTTCAGTGGTTGGCATGGCAGTTGGCACTATCACTTGCACTTTGAGTTTCATAACTACAAAATACAAAATAAGTATTAAAGTAAGTGTGGAAATATCATGAGTTAGTCTCCAATGTACCAAAACAAATGACCTTACTGTAAAAATAATTTGTTTTTCTATAGTAGCTGTAAGGAAACATAATTAATCAGAATGGATGGCTGGAGATGCAAGTCTCAGTCGGAACAAACAGATTTGTGTACAATGAGTGCGATGAGTTGTCTAAGAAATTCTGTCGGAACATTTAGCTATGCATATATTCACATTATGCTACTTCTTCAGTCCCGAATTACTTGTCACATAAATGGATAAAAACAGATGTATGTAGAACTAAAATTCTGTCGGAACATTTAGCTATGCATTTATACGTCTAGATACGTCCAGACAGAGCGAGTATATGTTAGAAATGTTATGGGGAAAAACATTACAATATTATTTAGGGATTGTTGCCAGAGCTAGTACGTATTAGAATGCAACCAGTCTCCTTCATCGAACACAACCCATTGGGAACTTATAGCTAGTTCCCACAACTGGAGGAGAAGGGTGGTTGATTAGGACTAGTGAGGGGTAGGCCAGACCACCTGGCATAACGGTCAGTTGTAAACGTTTAGCATGTAGGGTGCCAGAGATCATATAATTGAACTTGTCAGGTGGGTTCATCAAAGACACTGAGACATGTGTTGCCACTTTAAATATGCTTCTCAAGTTCACTTCCTCTTACGAGAAGTTCCCATGTACGTGTGCAGCGTTCTCTCCTTACCTTGACCAAACATTTTCTAATTACTCGTACCTGGGAATGGAAGGAAACAGAAAGTTCACAACACGAAAGAGCACAGATGTAAGTGGTTGACCATATCAGATCCTATGCTACAAATCAGATTTCAGAAGCCATTAATTCCCTTGGAGATCAATTTGCAAAGAGAAACGTCAGTAGTACTATGCAAGTAGTTGTACTAGACCTTAGAGCATCTCCACAAGATGATGTAAAAGTGGGTGCCAAAAATGGTTTAAGGGCAGCAGAGAAAGTTACTATGCACCAGAAAATTTTCTGCAATAACATATGATGTAAAATTGGTGCCCTAAACAGTCAAACATTAACATTATTCATTGCATATTCCAGAATTACAAATTCTAATACGAAATGTTTAACATTAACATTAAAATGATATCACACTAGATAGTTAAATAGTACTACGCATGGATCATCGCGCTACTCCTCCTAAAGTCTACACTAGACCATCACGGGGAAGGAGTATTTGTACCCACAACATACCATGAAAGTCGTCGCCGTACGAGTCCATGTCCATTGCGCCTCCGCTCGAGGGGCCTAGCTAATAGTCATTGTCGTTGTCAGTAGATGGTTTCACCTCGTCCTCGTCTCTCCCAGTCAAGCTGGTTGAACAACTCATGGGCCACCGTGCTGATCCTGTGTGCATGCTTCTCGTCCTGCTTCTTCCTGTGCTCTCTGTCCCTCTTGGCGTAGAAGACAATCTCTTCCACCATGAGATCCAGATTGGCCTTGGCGAACGTCTTCATGTACAACGAATCCCTAGCCTCGGTTGTGTGTTGCGCCTTGAACCGGCGATTTGCTTTCTCCTTCTCGCGGGACATGATCCACATGGGAGAGCGAGGAACTCTGCTTCTTTGGTCGTCTTGTGTAAGTTGAGCTCGGGCCGACTCAAGCTGTACTGGAGTGCCACCACGTCATATGCGCAAGCGGCGAGCATTGTTGTCCCGAAGGTGCTTAGCCGCTCCCCCCCCCCTCCACCCTCATAGGTGATCTCGACGGTAAAGTGGTCCGAGAGCTGGTGCCGAACGTCGTGGTACGGCATGGTGCGGGCGATAGGGCAGCCATATCATGAGTTAGTCTCCAATGTAGCAAAACAAATCACCTTACCGTAAAAATAATTTATTTTCCTATAGTAGCTGTAAGGAAACAATTAATCAGAATGGATGGCTGGAGATGCAAGTCTCAGTCGGAACAAACATATTTGTGTACAATGAGTACGATGAGTTGTCTAAGAAATTCTGTAGGAACATTTAGCTATGCATATATTCACATTATGCTACTTCTTTAGTCCCGAATTGCTTTTCACAGAAATGGATAAAAATGAATGTATGTAGAACTAAAATATGTCTAGATACAACCAATTCTACGGCAAGTAATTCCAGACAGAGCGAGTATATCTTAAACATGTTTTCGGGAAAAACATCATAATATTATTTAGGGATTGTTGCCTGAGCTAGTATGTATTAGAATGCAACCAGTCACCTTCGTCGAATACAACCTGTCGGTGTCAAAACCGGCGGATCTCGGGTAGTGGGTCTCGAACTATGCGTCAAGGCCGGATGATAACAGGAGACAAGGGACATGATGTTTTTACCCAGGTTCGGGCCCTCTCGATGGAGGTAATACCCTACTCCTGCTTGATTAATATTGATGATATGGGTAGTACAAGAGTAGATCTACCACGAAATCAAGGAGGCTAAACCCTAGAAGCTAGCCTATGGTATGATTGTTGTATATGGAGTTGATGCCCTACGGACTACAACCCTCCGGTTTATATAGACACCGGATAGGGTTAGGGTTACACAGAGTCGGTTACAATGGTAGGAGATCTTGAATATCCGCATAGCCAAGCTTGCCTTCCATGCCAAGGAAAGTCCCATCCGGACACGGGACGAAGTCTTCAATCTTGTATCTTCATAGTCCAGGAGTCCGGCTGAAGGTATAGTCCGGCTACCCGAACACCCCCTAATCCAGGACTCCCTCAGTAGCCCCCGAACCAGGCTTCAATGACGACGAGTTCGGCGCGCAGATTGTTCGGCATTGCAAGGCGGGTTCTTCTCCAAATCCTGTGCACCTATAGGAATAATGTCCGATTTTTGTAATGTAGTGCTCCTCGGCTCCCACGCCCAATAATGGCCGTCTTCCACGTGTCAAACGAATGCGAAAAGTCAGGGCATTTTTACATCCACACCCCTAGCCGTATAAACGAGCCGCCTATTTAACGGGATGGGGATTTAGGTCCAAACCACATCTTCTCCTCTCCGCGAGTTATCATCAGAGCGCTTGCAGCAAAGGTCCATCCCAACATGACCAGCCGTCGCAGCTCCTCCCCTCGCCCCTCCGGTCCCAAACCCGGCGACTGGGAGAGTTGCACCATCCCGCATAGCGAGTTAATGTCGCTTCAGGCCAAGGGATTTCTCCCTCAGGCATACATGGTCCCGGTCCGAGCCGGTCTCACCACCTACAATGGCGGAAAACAAGCGGAGAGCACCACCAATCCTTCTAAAGGAGAGCGGGTGTTCCTCGTCCCCTATCTAATAAGGGGACTGGGATTTCCAATTCATCCATTTCTCCGCGGGCTTCTGGAGTTCTACGGCCTCCAGCTGCACAATCTCACGCCCGCCTCCGTATTACATATTGCGGGTTTCGTCGCCCTTTGCGAGCTATTTTTAGGCGTTGAGGCTCATTTCGCGCTGTGGAAGAGGTTATTCTACCTGGTGCCCCGTTCTCAAGAGGGGTCTATATACCAAGTGGGTGGAGCTGAAGTATGGTGCATCGCCGGGACCGAATACCTATCCGGAACCCCAAAGAAGGCGTCCGAGGACTGGCCTTCGGAATGGTTTTACATAGATGACGTCCCGCTACCGGACCCTATCCGGGTCGGTCTCCCTGAGTTCAACAGTGCTCCATTGAAGAAACGCTTGAGCTGGCGTCTGCGGAGCTCTCAGAGAGAAAGCGATAGAGACGTCCTTTACCTGATGGGCCGGATAAGACTGTTGGCTCATTCCGGACTAACCATGATTGGAGTCATGGCCGCATGCATTATGCGGGGGGTGCAGCCGCTTCCATATAGAGGCCACCCCATGTGGGATTTCAACGGGGAGGATGACGCCACCCGTTACGGTCGTAAGGGGCCGGCCTCAGCTGCCGCTCTAGTAAAGATCTTATCCTCTTTGTACAAGGGAGAAGAGGAGGAATTCCTCCGCATCAACCCGCGGGCCGGATTTACTATGTACGATCCTGCAAGTTGGGTAAGTGAACAATTGTGCTTGCCCGTTTGATTTATACTCCCACGGTTAGATATGTAGTCTAACGACTTCAATGCAGGAACTGCGACAGGAGGTAAAGGATATAAACAGCCGCCCTCCACAGCCCGAGGACCCAGAACGGTCACTCCATCCGGACTCCGAAGAGGATCCGAACATATCGGTGGAGCTTATCGACAGGGTGTTCCATCAGCTAAGCAAGGACAATACCTTGGTAGCCATTATGGCTGATTACCCAGGGTTAATCCCGGCCTCCCAGGTGACAGAAACCGGGGTCTCATTCCCTTGAGAGAGATTCCACTCTCACGTATTCCGGTGTTTCTGACGACAACCATGTTTTGCAGGGGAGATTTCCGAGGCAGGAGGCTGAACCTGCGGCGGCTAGCCAACGAGGGGCTGCAGGGCCCCGTGGGGCAAAAAGGAATGTAGTCCGGACTGAGATGCCAGCGCAAAGGTATAGCGCACCCTCTGTTTCCTTGGTGTTATTCTGTCAGGGCATATTAACATTCGTGCTATCTTCAGAACGAAGTGACCTCGCCGGACTACATCCGGAGAGGTTGCCAATCGCGCCTCCACCAGCCAGGCTCCAACGTCTGGCCAGGAAGCGGAGGCGAGCACAAGGCGCGCACCGGACGCTCCTCCGACAGAGGATGCGGACAGGCTGTTTGCCACAAATTCTAAAGTGGAGAGTGCCATGAACCACAGGCGTCGCCGGACAGTTCTATGCGACGCTTGTCTCTCCCGAGAGGCTTTAGATGCCTTTAATTCGGGAGATGCGTACCTCTGTGCCGCTCAAAATGGTTTAGCCAGAGCCACAGAGCAGTATGTAAAAGACATACGGGTAAGAAAATTTTGGTCAAATATATATATACCAGTAGCCCCCGAGACTTGAAACAGTTAGAGCAACTGTTTTAAGGATCATTTAATATGCAGGTTCTTACAGAGAAGAATACTGTACTGTCCCAGGAGCTGGAAAAGTGCAAGGCCCAACTAGATGCCGCACTAGCCGCAGCAGGGGAGCCCAAAGAGACCCCCTCAGGTAAAATACACTTTGAAAGATTAGTATTGTGCGGTGTGGGTGCAAATCTGACAAATCATATTGCAGATGGCGCCGGACTCAATCTGGAAAAGCAACAACTCTTACGCCGGCTAAAGGCCGGTGAGAGTACGTTGACAAAGGTGAGGCGAGAGAAGAATGATCTTCAGGATGCCAACACCAAGCTGGACGTCGAACTTAAAGATGTTCGTGGCCAGCTGTCGGACTCCAGAAGGAGAATCAGCGGCTTCGACGCGGCATATTTAGTAAGTGCTTGAACGAACTCTGAAAAAAGAGTTCGGCGAGGAAGTCGACTAACAGAGTAATGTCTGTAGGTATGCTCACAGATCGTCCTGCAGAGGAGATGCCCGGTTCTACGGGTGACCTTCTTCCCGAACTCTTGCAACTGCACGAGCGAATTCGGCAGGCGATGCGAGGCATTGCCCAAGCCTTATGGCCTGCCCACTCCATGCCCGAGGGACTTGGAGAGCTTGCGGAGAAGCTGAAGGGAGCTCGGCGGCGCTTCCGGTTGTGTAAGATATCGGCCTGCCGATAGGGCGCTAGCGAGGCCTGGGCCATGGTGAAGACCCGTTTTACGAAGTCTGACCCAAACCACATGGCCGAGGTCGGACCAGTGGGGCCTGACGGGAAGGAGATCCCTGTAAGCTTAGTATACGGCCAAGTAGAGTTAGCCGCGAAGTATTTCTCGCAGGACTGTAAATTAGACAGCCTGTTAGATGGTATAGAAGAGGAATACAATCAGTCAGAATGATTATGTAATTTTGAATTGACATGTGTAATGCCTTCTAGCCGGATTGTAGATCGTTTGTCGTTGCTGAGCTTTTCGCTTCAACCTCGGGACCTGACGGTCCGGAGTGTGTCCGAATACCATAGTGGTTATATAAGAACCGGGGTATGCGTGGAGACCAGGCGTAGGGGTCATTAGTGCTTTATCAGACAAGTGCCCAACTAGTTATGTTATATTACATGGTTAGAAAGAAACATCTTCCAGAGAGAATAGTTCCGTTAAGGGTTCCTTTCGCTGGGAGGCATGCCCTAAAGTGCATGTCCGGACTGCGTGAAAAGACGCAGAAAAAAGCATCTGGGGGCGCATAAAATGAGTAAAAAGATCATCTTTTATTTCACCGACCGAATATTCTCTTAAGAACACTAGCTTTCGGCTTCACCCAGTCTGAGGTACACATCCGGCTGACCCGGCAGTAACAATCGCAGAGGTGCTCCCTTTACCGCCTAGCCGAACAATCGGGAACGTAGGGGTAAGCATAGGAGCCAGGCAACCCAGCTTGGCCAAAACTTAAGTCATATCGATGCATATAATGGTGAAGAAAAAGGTACATGTGGAAGTTTGACGCATGTGTTAGGCGTGAAGCCCATATAAATAAGCTTCTGTTAAAGAAGCCCCCAGGTTTAATAAGCGCGAGTGGCGCGTCACTAGATGAGCCTTTAAGGGCTATAAAAGAAAAGAGGGGAAGGAGAGAAATGTAAGACAGAAAAATGCAAAAAATGGACAGAGGAAGGAGACGAACACAGAATCCGGCGCTAGGCATAGAATCTTCGGAGGCGGGTGGCGTTCCACGGGTTCGGCTCGAGTCAGTTATCCGACGCATCTCGCAGGCGGTATGCCCCACCAGTCAGGACTTGGTCGATTATGAATGGACCTTCCCACTTGGGTTTGAGTTTTTCCTTTTTCTTATCCGGCAGGCGTAGAACTAGTTCGCCAACATTGTAATTTTTGGCCCGTGCTTCTCTACTTTGATATCTTCGGGCCTGCTGTTGATAAAATGCGGAACGGGCTTTTGCCACGTCACGCTCCTCCTCCAAGGCATCCAAGTTGTCCTGCCGATCGAGCTCGGCTTCTCTTTCTTCGTACATGCGCACTCTAGGTGAGTCATGAATTATGTCGCAGGGCAGAACTGCCTCTGCACCGTACACCATGAAAAATGGTGTGTATCCGGTGGTGCGATTTGGCGTGGTCCGCAACCCCCATAGCACGGAGTCGAGCTCCTCTACCCAGTGCGTGTTAGATTCCTTGAGGGACCGCACCAGTCTGGGTTTAATGCCGCTCATGATAAGACCATTTGCGCATTCGACCTGGCCGTTGGTTTGTGGGTGATAGACGGAAGCATAATCGAGCTTGATGCCCATGTTTTTGCACCAGAGTTTTACCTCGTCGGCGGTAAAGTTTGTACCGTTATCGGTTATGATGCTGTGGGGGATGCCATAACGGTGTACAACCCCGGATATGAAGTCTATCACAGGTCCGGATTCGGCCGTTTTAACAGGCTTGGCTTCTATCTATTTGGTGAACTTATCCACCATGACCAGTAAGTATTTTTTCCTATCGGTCCCACCTTTAAGAGGTCCGACCATGTCAAGCCCCCTGACCGCAAAAGGCCAGGTGATGGGTATAGTTTGGAGTGCGGTGGGTGGCATATGGCTTTGGTTGGCAAAAGGTTGGCAACCAGCGCATCGTTGGACTAGGTCCTGAGCGTCTGCCCGGGCCGTCGGCCAATAAAAGCCTGTACGGAAAGCCTTGCTAACAAGGGACCGAGCAGCGGCGTGGTGACCACCGCGTCCGGCATGAATTTCAGCCAGAAGGTTCCGCCCTTCCTCTTCGGAGATGCACCTTTGAAGGACTCCGGTAGTGCTTTTCTTATATAGCTCTCCCTCATGGACTCTATAGGCTTTAGATCGCCGCACTATGCAGCGGGCCTCGTTTTGGTCCTCCGTGAGTTCCTGCCTAGTAAGGTAGGCTAGGAGTGGTTCTGTCCACGGGGCGATAACCGCCATTATTACGTGGGCTGAGGTGTAATTTCATTGGCAGAGCCTCCAATTGTGTCAGATTGTTCGGCGTCGAGTGGTGCGGCTGGGTCCGGGCTGTTATTTGCGGGTTCCCCCTCCCATGCTACGGATGGCTTGAAAAATCTTTCCAAAAAGATGTTGGGGGACTACATCGCGTTTTGCTCCGATGCGTGCCAGGACGTCCGCTGCTTGATTGTTTTCTCGGGCTATATGGTAAAACTCCAGCCCTTCGAACCGAGCTGACATTTTTAGGACAGCGTTGCGGTAAGCTGCCATTTTTGGGTCCTTGGCGTCGAAGTCTCCATTTATTTGGGATATCGCGAGGTTTGAATCCCCGCGTACCCCTAGGCGTTGGATACCCATGGATACTGCTATCCTGAGACCATGTAGGAGGGCCTCATATTCGGCTGCATTGTTGGAATCCGTGTACATGATCTGGAGCACATATTGGACTGTGTCTCCTGTGGGGGACGTCAGGACGACGCCAGCCCCCAGTCCGGCCAACATTTTGGAGCCGTCGAAATGCATAATCCAGTTTGAATATGTGCCGTACTCTTTAGGGAGCTCGGCCTCCGTCCGTTCTGCGACGAAGTCGGCCAAAACTTGCGATTTAATAGCTCGCCGCGGCTTATAGGTTATATCGAACGGGATAAGCTCGATGGCCCATTTTGCAATCCGGCCCGTTGCATCGCGGTTGTTGATAATATCGTTGAGTGGTACTTCCGAGGCTATTGTTATGAAACACCCTTGAAAGTAGTGTCGTAGCTTCCGGGATGCCATGAATACCGCGTATGCAATCTTTTGATAATGCGGGTACCATGATTTGCATGGAGTGAGGACAGTGGACACGTAGTAGACCGGCCTTTGAAGGGGGAATTTGTGTCCATCCGTTTCCCGCTCGACAACGAGCACTGCGCTGACAACTTGATGTGTTGCTGCAATGTACAATAACATTAGTTCGCCGGTGTTCGGCGCGGCCAGGACTGGGTTTGTTGCCAATATGGCTTTTATTTCATCAAGTCCAGCCGTGGCGGCATCCGTCCCCTCGAAGTGTTCGGTGCGCCGAAGAAGGCGATAGAGGGGTAGTGCCTTTTCTCCCAAGCGGGAGATGAAGCGGCTTAAAGCCGCCACGCATCCTATTAATTTTTGTATTTGTTTGAGGTCCTTTGGGATATCCAATTGTGACAAGGCTTGGATCTTGGCTGGATTTGCTTCAATTCCTCTACCGGATACAATGAATCCCAAGAGCTTTCCGGCTGGAACGCCGAAGACGCATTTTTCCGGGTTGAGCTTGATGTCATATTTTCGGAGGTTATCGAATGTAAGCCTCAAGTCGTCTACTAGAGATTCGACATGTCTTGATTTCATGACCACATCATCCACATACGCCTCCACTATTTTGCCGACCTGGTTTGCCAGACATGTCTGGATCATGCGCTGATATGTTGCGCCGGCCTTTTTGAGCCCGAAGGGCATTGTGTTGAAGCAGAATGGGCCGTATGGTGTGATGAATGCTGTTGCGGCTTGGTCTGATTCCGCCATCTTGATTTGATGGTAATCGGAGTATGCGTCGAGGAAACACAATGAATCGTGTCCTGCGGTGGCATCGATAATTTGATCGATACGGCGGAGGGGGAAGGGATCCTTTGGGCAAGCCTTGTTAAGGTCTTTAAAATCGACACACAGGCGCCAGGATTTGTCCTTCTTTGGTACCATCACCAGGTTTGCTAGCCAGTCCGGATGTTTTATGTCTCTAACGAATCCGGCCTCCAATAGCTTGGCTAGCTCCTCTCCCATAGCCTGTCTCTTGGATTCAGAAAAACGCCGAAGGGCTTGTTTGACAGGTTTGAATACTTTTAGGATATTTAAGCTGTGTTCGGCCAGCCTGCGTGGGATCCCTAGCATGTCTGAAGGGTGCCAGGCGAAAATGTCCCAGTTCTCTCGTAGGAACTCTCGCAGTGCGGCGTCTACATCAGGGTTCAGTCGTGCCCCGATGGAAGCTGTTTTATTGGGGTCTGTTGGATGGACCTGGAATTTGACTATTTCGTCAGCTAGCTTGAAGGGTGTGGATTTGGATCTCTTGTCGAGTATCGCATCATCCCTGTTAACTGTGGAGCGCAGCGCAGTCAGTTCCTCGGCCGCTAAGGCTTCGGATAGTGCCTCAAGGGCTAATGCGGCCGTCTTGTTTTCGGCGCGGAGTGCTATGTCCGGATCACTAGCTAGAGCGATAATTCCATTCGGCCCGGGCATCTTAAGCTTTATGTACCCGTAATGGGGTATTGCTTGGAAGATTGTGAATGCTTCCCGCCCTAGTAAAGCGTGATATCCACTTTTGAACGGGGCCACCTGAAACGTGACTTCTTCGGACTTGTAATTATCCGGCGTGCCGAACTTCCTGTGCAGCGCGCTTCCCGACTGGGGATTATTCCTCTAAAGGTTGTGCTGCTTCGCTCGATGCGGTTCCAGTCTATTTCCATTTTTTGAAGGGTTTCCTCATAAATGAGGTTCAGTCCGCTGCCTCCATCCATGAGCACCTTGATGAGGCGAAAGCCGTCCACTATGGGACTGAGGACCAATGCGGCTGGTGCTCGGGCTGTTCGGAATCTAGGTTCATCACTTGCGTCGAAGGTAATAGCAGTGTCGCTCCATGGATTTATTGTTGCAACTTGATAGACTTCGGCGAGGCTGCGGAGTGTTCTTTTTCGCATATTGTTTGATGCGAAAGTCTCGAAGACTGTGAGAACGGTACTGGTGTCCTCGGGCTGGCTTTCTGTGGCCTCCAGAATTAAGAGGTTCTCGCCAATTTTGGCCACCTGCCGGAGTATCCAACATGCTCTAAGGCTGTGAGTTGGTGTGGCGTCCTCTGTACTGTGAATTCTACAGGATCCATCAAGCCACCTTTCCAGTACGGTTCCATGCCCTGTAGAGGGTTTTGGCTTTTTGGTGTTTATCCCGGGTGTCCTATGATGATGCACCCTCTTAGTTCGGACGGGATTACTATTCAAGGCCGGATTATCCCAGAATTTTATTTCGGTTTTCCAGGCGCTTTCCATCGCACAGTATTTTTGTAGTATGGACGCCAAGTCAGCGAAGCGTGTAATATCACGACGACTTACGGCGTTAAGGATTCCCTCGTCCGTGCAATTACTGCAGAAAATTGAGATTGCGTCTCCCTCGCGGCAATCCTTTATCCTGTTCATAACCAGGAGGAATCTGGCCCACTAATGATGTACTGTTTCCTCGGGCCTCTGCCTGATTTGGGAGAGATCGCTTATGTTCGGGTGGGCGGGTGTCGTTGAATCTGAAACCTCACCCAATCCAAGATTCGGAGGCCGAAGAGTTTCCGAACTCTGAAGTTCGGATTCTTGGATGTTGTCCAACGAATCTAGCCCGTTGCCTGATCCTAAGCTCAGTCTTGAGTTACATCCTCCTCTCCGTGGGTATCCGGCTTGGAGAGGTCGGGAATTCGGACGTAGCTAGTCCTTAAAATAGATGAAGGGTCGCCGCACTGCACCTCTACCACGGCAACGTTGTGGGTGACTTGGGGAGAATTAATTTCTCTTAGATCGGGTTTAAGCCCAACCTGGTCGTAATCCGTAGCGACCCCCATGGCGGCGATGCGATCCAAGAGCTCGTTTACGGAAGAGAGCTCCATTGGATCTAGCCACTCGACGAGCTCCGAGCTGACGTGTAGGTTGCTTTTGATGACCCGAGAGGTCACCGTCGGCGCAACAGCCGAACAGGCGGTCATGAGGAAACCACCTAGCCGGAGAGTTTGGCCGATAGCCAAGGCTCCCTTAGCAACGGCGCCGTCTTTAAAGACGGGAGGAGGCATCCTTCCTGATTGCGGCGGCACAAAGGAACTCTCAATGAAAGCACCAATGTCGGTGTCAAAACTGGCGGATTTCGGGTAGGGGGTCCCAAACTGTGCATCAAGGCCGGATGGTAACAGGAGACAAGGGACACGATGCTTTACCCAGGTTCGGGCCCTCTCGATGGAGGTAATACCCTACTCTTGCTTGATTAATATTGATGATATGGATAGTACAAAAGTAGATCTACCACGAGATCAAGGAGGCTAAACCCTAGAAGTTATCCTATGGTATGATTGTTGTATATGGAGTTGATGCCCTACGGACTACAACCCTCCGGTTTATATAGACACCGGATAGGGTTAGCGTTACACAGAGTCGGTTACAATGGTAGGAGATCTTGAATATCCGCATAGCCAAGCTTGCCTTCCACGCCAAGAAAAGTCCCATCCGAACACGGAACGAAGTCTTCAATCTTGTATCTTCATAGTTCAGGAGTCCGGCTGAAGGTATAGTCCGGCTACCCGAACAACTCCTAATCCAGGACTCCCTCACAACCCATTGGGACCTTATAGCTAGTTCCCACAAATGGAGGAGAAGGGTGGTTGATTAGGACTTGTGAGGGGTAGGCCAGACCACGTGGCATAACACTCGGTTGTAAACGTTTAGCATGTAGGGTGCCAGAGATCATATAATTGAACTTGTCAGGTGGGCTCAGCAAAGACACTGAGACATGTGTTGCCACTTTAAATATGCTTCTCAAGTACACTTCCTCTTACAAGAAGTTCCCATGAATACGTGTGCAGCGTTCTCTGCTGACCTTGACCAAACATTTTCTAATTACTCATACCTGGGAATGGAAGGCAACGGAAAGTTCACAACATGAAAGAGCAAAGATGTAAGTGGTTGTCCATATCAGATCCTATGCTACAAATCAGATTTCAGAAGCCATTAATTCCCTTGGACATCAATTTGCAAAGAGAAACGTCAGTAGTAGTATGCAAGTAGCTGTACTAGACCTTAGAGCATCTCCACAAGATGATGTAAAAGTGGGTGCCAAAAATGGTTTAAAGGCAGTAGAGAAAGTTACTGTGCACAAGAAAGTTTTTTGCCATAACATATGATGTAAAATTGGTGTCCTAAACAGTCAAACATTAACATTATTCATTGCGTATTCCCAAATTACAAATTCTAATACGAAATGTTCAACATTAACATTAAAATGGCATCACACTAGATAGTTAAATAGTACTACGCATGGATCATCGCCCTACTCCTCCTAAAGTCTACACTAGACCATCACGGGGAAGGAGTATTTGTACACACAAATACCATGAAAGTCGTCGCCGTATGAGTCGATGTCCATTGCGCCTCCGCTCGAGGGGCCTAGCGATTAGTCATTTTCATTGTAAGTAGATAGTTTCACCTCGTCCTCGTCTCTCCCAGTCAAGCTGGTTGAACAACTCATTGACTACCATGCTGATCCAGTGAGCATGCTTCTCTTCCTGTGCTCTTTGTCCCTCTTGGCGTAGAAGACAATGTCTTCCACCATGAGGTCCAGATTGGCCTTGGCGAACGTCTTCATGTACAACGAATCACTAGCGTCGGTTATGCGTTGCGCCTTGAACCAGCAATTTGCATTCTCCTTCTCATGGGACATGATCCACATGGGAGAGCGAGGAACTCTGCTTCTTTGGCCGTCTTGTGGAAGTTGAGCTCGGCCCGGCTCAAGCCGAACTGGAGCACCACCACGTCATATGTGCAAGCGGCAAGCATTGTTGCCCCGAAGGTGCTGAGC
Organism: Triticum urartu; assembly: GCF_056163025.1. Taxonomy (NCBI): domain Eukaryota; kingdom Viridiplantae; phylum Streptophyta; class Magnoliopsida; order Poales; family Poaceae; genus Triticum; species Triticum urartu. Next base: position 18,695,941 of record NC_141877.1, read on the forward strand.
CACTCCCCCCCCCCCCACACACACACCCTCACAGGTGATCTCGACAGTGGTCCGACAACTACCGCCGAACGTCGTGGTACGAAATGGTGTGTGCGATGGGGCAGCCATATTTGGGCGGTAACTGGGTGGTGACTGTTGCAAGAGACCAGGTATGCGACACTAGGGAGGAGGAAAATGGGTCAGATTATGGTTGCAGGGAGCCGGGGTGGCTCGTGGAGCCTGACAAGGTGGTGGCATCGACCTTCAGCGAGGCGACTGCGGTGGGAAACTTCAGCTGTCTTTTTAGATACTCTCGCCAAGCTTTATTTATGTAACCACAATGTTTACGGTACAAAAAGAAGATCACATGGTTGGCCAAACCAGACATGAAGGCCAAACCCTAAAGTTAAAGCATGCTTAGCGAGATTGTGAGCCTTGGTATTCGAGGCTCTATATTCGTGGACTATATTACATGATATAAACACGGCCGAATGATATCTGATTTCACGTAAAATTGCTTCATACTCCGCCAATGATCCATGTTTAACTCCGTCCACCACTATCTTGCAATCTGACTCCCCATGAATCTTTTGCACATAAAGATCATAAGCCAAATCTAGGGCTTCTCTAACAGCTAGCGATGTAAATGGAAAATAAATGGTGTTCACAAGTCCCGTTTAGCTAGCTTTACTTAGCTCCGTAGTTCATTTTCCCGGAAAGAAAAAGAAAATTTTAACTATTAGATTACATAGTGGGTTAAACGAGATTAAACAGGACCCAGTTGACATCCCTACGTAACAGCCATTGCCTCAAGAGTTTCAGGGTCTGAAAAGTTCCTTACAGTTACAGAAGATGCTCCAACAAAAGTACCTCCTGAATCCCGGCACAATGCAGCGAAAATGCCATAGCTCCCATTCCTCATTACTGCAGCATCAGTGTTGAACTTCACATGGTTCTCCGGTGGCACCACCCACGCCGTTGACCGCATCGGCTCAGACCTGGCTCATCCGCTGTTCGGCTTCGCTAGTGCCTCTAGATCAGCCAGAAAAGAGTTAATAAAATAGTGAGTGGACAGCGGACTTTGAAGATATCTTCGTGTATCACTTTTCGCCTGGTTTTCCAAATTTCCCACAAGGAGACCGCCATCCTTGTGCACTCATTCCGATCAAGAGTTTCATCCATCGAAAACTGCCACTCCTTCGCATTCCACTCCAAATTTGCACACATATACTCAACAACCTCTTCGGGACCTAAATCCCAGAAACTTCAGCTGGTGATTGGGCATTCGTGTGATGGGCTTTTGATTTTGCGGCAGCCACAATGATGCTGCAAATATTCAACAACATAAGCTAAAATTTTGGGGCGCTCAATTTTTTCATCACCATATGCGGATGTGCATCCGCTGAAGCACCGGTTTTGGTCCAAAATGGCCTAAACGGCAGTCTTCTAGGTACGGTCACATTTTTCCATTGTATGATGTGTTGAATATCTTGTACGTCACGTTAGGCAGTAGATAGATATGTATATTAATTTTGTATCTCTTTATCTTTCCCTCTTGTGTAATCTCTCTCTCCCTTAACAATCTCGCCCTCTCGGTTAGGTCTCCAACCATCGAGCCCTTATACCTACGATCGGTCCACAATCCATATCAATATATAAGCTGCGGGCACCCCCGTATGTGTGTTGAGACGCTTCATAGAAATTCCACAAGGTATACAGAGCCTTCATCTCCCATCTCATCTAGCAACCTTCCTCCCCAACCTTCTCAACGACCATAGCCACCATGTCCTCATCTTCAAGATTTGTTTCTTCGAAGGCCGGCCTAAGCAACAACATCTCAGACCCCTTACCCACACCAACTTAATCCTATGGCGCTCTCAAGCTCGCTCCCAGATCACGGGGCTGGCCCTTACGGATACCTAGATCAAACCATTGTCGGCCCTCCCAAAACCATTGTTGCCAAGAACTCCGAAGGCAAGGAGGAAACCGTTCCTAATCCTGCCTATAACCCATGGCTTGTCCAAGACCAACAAATCGTAGCACACCTACTCCACAACCTATCCAAGGAAGTGTGGACCCAAGTAGCCTCGATTGAAAAATCGCATGCTATCTGGACAGCTCTCTCCAACATGTTCTTTGCTCAGCCCTTATCTTGTGCCAACAACATCCGCTCCTCCCTCACCAATGCGCAAAAGGGAACACAATCTGTTTCCACCTATTTTAGATACATGAGATCCTTCTCTGATGAGCTTACTGTCGCTGGAAAACCCATCACTGAAGATGAATTAATCTCTTTCATCATAGCCGGCTTAGTTCTTGATTACCAACCAATTGTTTCTTCCCTTGATGTTTGCACCGTACTTCTCTCTATTCATCTTCTCTTTGCCATGGTCTCCAATTTCCATCAGAGGATGGATATGTTTCATGGCAACAACGCTGGATCCTTCAAATCCTCGGCGAACGCTACTGCACGTGGTCGTAATGGTCCTCAAAAACGCTATCGCGGCAACCAAGAGAAAGGCAGCGGCGGCGACAGATCTCGCGGAAATCAGGGCGGCGGCGGTAGCTACAACAGTGGCCGTGGTGGTGACTACAATGGCGGCGCGGGTGCCTATGGTGGCGGCGATGGTGGTGGCAGCAGCTACTACCAACCCCCCCCCCCCCCAATCCTAACGGTGGCCATGGGGGCGACTACCACAACAACCAATAGCAGCGATGCCCTCGCTTCTCCCAATAGCAGCGGTGCCCTTGCTTCTCCAACAACGGGGGGACGGGGGGCAGAAAGGTGGTGTGGCGGCGGTAGATCTTTACAAGGATATGATGAATATGAGGCCAAGTGCCAAGTCTGTAAAAAAAAACTAATCATATAGCCCAGGACTGCAACTGGCGCTATGAAGAAGATAATTCTCGAAAGAAGAAAGTTGTCACTGCCGTAGATGGTTCGTATGGTGTGGATACCAATTGTTATGCCGACACCGGAGCTAGAAGGTTACCATGCATGAGAGCTACCATGGTCACGATCAAGTTCACAATGCAAATGGACAAGGTATGAGAACACGTCATGTTGGCAAGTCATTTATTAATACCCCATATCATGACATTCATCTTAATAGAATCTTGCATTGTCCTACCACCAAGCAAAATCTACTTTCTGTTCATCGCATCGCTCTTGATAATCATGTCTTTCTAGAATTTCACCAATTTTTTTCTCGGTCAAGGATCAGGTCACAAAGAGAATCCTTTACAGAGGTAGATGCGTGGACGGGCTTTACCCATTGATTCCTCAAGTTAGCAGGTTCAATAATCAAGTGTGCAGTGCCACCCGTATCTCATTAGCTAGATGGCATGATCGATTAGGCCACCCTTCTTTTTCTATTGTTCAGCAAGTTCTTAGTAGAAATAAACTCCCAGTTGTCGGGGAGCATAATTCATAAACAATTTGTGATTCAAGTCAACGTGCTAAAAGTCATCAGTTACATTATCCTATGTCTACCACTGTTTCTATCAAGCCATTACAACTTATTTTTTCTGATGTATGGGGTCCAGCACCTTCATCTGTTGGTAGACATACATACGATGTTAGTTTCATTGATGACTATAGCAAATACACATGGATTTATCTTCTTAAGAACATTCTGATGTTTTTCAAGTCTTCCTTAATATTCAAGCTCTTGTTGAAAGGCAAATTGATACTAAAATCCTTGTTGTCTAGTCTGACTGGGGTGGTAAATATGAAAAGTTAAACTCCCTTTTTCAGCAAATTGGAATTTCTCATCACGTGTCATGCCCACAAGCCCATCAACAGAATGGGTCTTCCTCTCGTGTGGCCTTAATTCATAAGTTAGTTCCTCTCTTGCTTAGGGATGGAGGTTGCGGAACTTGTCAACAACAATCATACATCCGGCAGCACCAACAATTCATGAAGGTCTTCAAACTAACTCTCATTACCAATATCTAGGGATCGTCCATCGATCACACTTGTAATGTAGTCTTACTTGGTCGTACTCCGTCGGTAAAGTTGAAAAAGTTTTAGCATGACATTGGTCTAAGTCGAGTGCTCATCTTGGAATATCACCTTGATATTCATCCACAAAAAGGGGAGCATAGAAAGTAGCTAGGCACTACTACTATCTAGAGATTGAAGACCATTCTGATTAATTATTTCAGAAACTAAAGAGATGTTGATACGTCTCCGTCGTATCTACTTTTCCAAACACTTTTGCCCTTGTTTTGGACTCTAACTTGCATGATTTGAATGGAACTAACCCAGACTGACGCTGTTTTCAGCAGAATTGCCATTGTGTTATTTTTGTGCAGAAATAAAACTTATCGGAATGACCTAAAAATCAACGGAGAATTATTTTGGAATATATAAAAAATACTGGAAGGAAGATTCACGTCAGGGGGGCCTCCACCCGTCCACGAGGGTGGGGGGCGCGCCCTACCCACTGGGCGCGTCCCCCTGCCTCGTGGGACCCTGACGCTCCACCGTTCTCAACTCCAACTCCATATATTCGCGTTAGGGGAAAAATCAAATAGAAAAATTCATCGCGTTTTATGATACGGAGCCGTCGCCAAGCCGTAAACTCTCTCGGGAGGGCTGATCTGGAGTCCGTTCGGGGCTCCGGAGAAGGGAATCCATCATGATCATCAACCTTCCTCCATCACCAATTTCATGACGCTCACCGACATGCGTGAATAATTCCATCGTAGGCTTGCTGGACGGTGATGAGTTGGATGAGATTTATCATGTAATCGAGTTAGTTTTGTTAGGGTTTGATCCCTAGTATCCATTATGTTCTGAGATTGATGTTGCTATGACTTTGCTATGCTTAATGCTTGTCACTAGGGCCCGAGTGCCATGATTTCAGATCTGAACCTATTATGTTTTCATCAATATATGAGAGTTCTTGATCCTATCTTGCAAGTCTATAGTCACCTATCATGTTTTATGATCCGTTAACCCCGAAATGACAATAATCGGGACCACTACCAGTGATGACCGTAGTTTGAGGAGTTCATGTATTCACCATGTGTTAATGCTTTGATCCGGTTTAAGAGTACACACTGGATAAATTTATGTAAATTTGTGAGTACTACTGCTTGTAGGGCGGCTTGTACGGCATGTACTCTGAAAGTGTAGGACATGATTCATGCAGCTGCTTATGATAAATTTCAGTAACCATTGTGCTTGTGTGTTCATGGTGCCTTTGGCTTAAAATGGTTACTACTCCTAAACTTTCAGAACATCACCTTGCAGTGTTCAGTAATGGAATAAAAGTTTAGGACTATCTGGAGTTCATTGTGCTCGTGTGTTTATTGTGCACTACTGCTGCTGCTTGTGCATCTGTTTCAGGCTCTGAATTTGCTTTTGTTCTTGTGACTGTCCGTCAGGTCGCCGAGCCCGTACGCTGGTGTGAGCAGCCTGGGTTGCCGGGTGCTCGCTGTCCGGCAGCACACCACGACGCGACACAGGGTGGTGGAGGCCGAGCTCACCCAGGTCGAGACCATATGGTGGCAGTAGGAGGAGACTGAGCACCGTGTGGTGTGAGCGCCGATTGAAAATCACCAGCGAGTCCTACTTCAACTGCGATGCAATGTGAGCCTCACTTGTCGTCCTCCCTCTCTTTTTCTTTTGTGAGAAAAAATGCATTTCAGTTTTGAGTTTGCTCTGCTTTGAGAGAGAGAGAGAGAGGGTACCATGGTGGCTAGCTTTAACTCGTCCTGTGATTTTGTTTCCACCTGAATGTGCTATATGAACACTCCCTTGTTGTTTGTATACACTGTTGAGTCAAATTGCCTAACTTCTGAATGTCTACATGACCATTCTTTGCGTCTGTCAATGAAAATCGGTGTTAGCAATGTTCAGTTTTACCAATGTGTTTTGAAAATAAAAATCCATTTAGTGAGCACATTTGCTAGGAGTACAGTGTTACAAATGCCAATGTTCAGTTTTACCAATGTTCAATTTTCAGAGGGAATACTCCATTTAGTGAGCACATTTGCTGGCTTGCAATAAGAGGATTAGCATTAGTTCAAATTCTCGGTATCTTCTCTGTATGAGTAGTTTCAGTTAATTAACTGAAACTTTCTACTCCGTTTCTGCAGGAGCATCTTCTTGCTCTCTTGTCTCTTCTTATCTCTTCTTTTTCTCTTCTTATCTCTCCTCTCTTCTCTTATCTTATCCTCTCCTCTTCTTAAATAATTTTAATTAACTAGAAATTAAACCTTTTCTTTTAGTTAAATCTAATTAAACCTTTCTGTTAATTAAACTTAAATTGAACCTTTTCTGTTACTAAATCAAACCTTTTGCGTTAAAATTAAATTAAACTTTTTCCTCTCCTCTCCTGTTCCACTCCACTCCTCTCTCTTCTATTCCACTCCTTTCCTCTCATATTCCTCTCCTGGTCCTTTCCTTTAATAGCAGCAACAACAACAAGTCCTTTTCTTTAATTTAATTAAAACTAAAGGACTATGGATTATGACACATACTCTTCTCTAATTCACTCCTCTCCCATCAAAGAATGATCATACAAATGGAGTAGTAGAAATATACACATACAAATGGAGTATGGAGCAAAAAAAATACATGGAGTAAAAGTGCAAAATCAAATGGAGTAAAATTTTAAATGGAGTTACACATACAAGTGGAGTTAGACATACTCCAGCATACTACACACAAACAGCGTACTCCAACATACTCAAATATGGATTATTACAGACATGACAAGCATCACTAGCATCACAGCCTCATCGCAAGCAACTAGCCTCATCACTAGCATCACAAGCATCATCACTAGCATCAGAGCCTCATCACTAGCATCAGAGCCTCATCACAAGCACCACAAGCATCATCACTAGCATCACAGCCTCATCGCAAGCATCACAAGCATCATCACTAGCATCACACCCTCATCGCAAGCATCACAAGCATCATCACTAGCATCACAGCCTCATCGCAAGCATCACAAGCATCATCACTAGCATCACAGCCTCATCGCAAGCATCACAAGCATCATCACTAGCATCACAGCCTCACCACAAGCATCATTACAAGCTCATATTCCATTAATGAACCCTCCCCATTAGCCCTAAGTTGTGCAGGGCATTTGCATACACCGCTGGAGGGCATGATAATCTTGGAGGTAGTTGCCCAAGCCCCTCAAGCCTTTCCTTGTTTACATGGGGTATTTTGTACCCATTGCCACCTGCATGGTTCAGGATCTCAACCATGCACGTCTGCAGAGTTAGGAAAATTCTGTTGAGCTTGTAAACGTCATAGCCTTCAAATTCCTCCAAAACACCCTTAATAAGGTCTTGTAGTGTTTTAGGACTCATACAATCTGTCAGGGATTGGAGCGAGTTGAAAAACCCAAGGTCAAGCACATTCAAATCAGGACTGTTGGGAGGCTGTTGTATTATTCTGATGTCAAGTCCAGTTTTTGCGACAGCTTCTAGAAATTCCGGGTCATCTGGCAAGATATGTGGCTTAGCATTATCCTGCTGAATGTAGATGGTCTGTCCAGCATCACCTTTGGGCCAAACAACTTGTATTGCTGGCAAAACCTTCTCTATCAGGAACTCCCTCATCACTTTTCTGTCGACCTTTATTGATTTTGTCTCTATTGTACCTTTGGGCCTGTTGTCGCTTCTCCTTTGAGCAGGAACTTCCTTCACGAATGGCAAGATACCGATTTTCCCAGAGAAGGCCACATTTCCTTCACTGTCCCACCTCGGCTTAGCAAAGGCCGTCAAGAACATCACCTTGCCAATACAGTTGCCATGTATAGGCCTCTTAGGCTCTTCCTCCCCATCCAGCAAATAATATGTTTTATTCTTCTTTGTCATGTTAAACCACTTTTCGTCGATATGGACAACATTATGCATAGTCTTGAACTTATGCCTTGCAGATGTTATTGTTGCCTCATCAAGCATCGACAAACAAAATTTCATCCTATCATTCTTATTCTGGTCCTTTAGAGCTGGCTTCACACAGTTTGTATGCCTCCATATCAAGTTTAACATGAACTTTCTATGAAGTGTGGTAGGGCTACATCCCAGTTGCCAGGCAAGTGACCTAATGGTAGACCTTTTGTTTAATGGGATCGTTAGGATTTTTTCTAGGTTAATGTCCTTAGGCTTTCTTCCAGAATTTCCCTTTTTTTGATTAGAAACATCCACCTCTTTACCTTCGCTAATTTGCTTCATTGCTTTCCTCCAAATTCTTCGTATATTCCAAACACCCACTCCAATTTTTTTTGCAATGTCTTGCTTATCAGTTCCCAAAAAAGTGCCTCCTCTACTCATACACAGTGTATGCATTGCTACATAAGCAGCAAATTTTTGCTGGTCATTGGGGGTTTTATATTTCCTAGCAACTTGACCAACACCTGTACAACAACATACAACAGAGAAATGATTAAATGAAATGATCAAGTGATGAAGTGATGGAATGATCAAGTGATGAACTGATGGAATGATCAACTGTAACTGTACCTGGATTTTGAACTATTTCATCTCCTTCCATCCCCTCTTCTGTATCTCCTTCCATTTCTTCTCCTACATGTCCTTCCATTTCATTTTATGCATCTTCATCCATTTCATCCGCATCTTCTGCAGGTGGAGTGAAGTTGAGGTCTGGGAGATCCATTTTCTCCTGAAGATATGAATATGTAAGATGAAGTAGAAGTACAAGTAGAAGCACACGGTAATCTATCTTGAGTTAGTTAACTTGCACCAAAATGTAAGCCGTACATGACTATATTAAAGAAATAATTGAACATCATTGTATAAATGTCATCCTTATATTGTTACAGATATCTGAAAGGAGCTTTAGATGAACATCTTTCACAATTTGTCTTAGGAAGACACTGGGTGGTGGAATGAGGCAGGTAGGAGTCCTTTGTGCTGCTGCTGAAGTCGGTGTTCGCTACACCTTAGGCAAGCTTGCCGATGACCATCGGAAGGCCAAAGTTTTAGCAGGTTTCATATTGATCTATCTTCTCCATCCTATTTACAGGCCCTTAGCGGCATCAATATAACCTTGAATTTGGTTTTCTTTGTCCAAATGTTCAGATGGACTGAAGAAAGTCAAACAGTTCACAGTTGATTTGACTTTAGTGGGGACCAATATGGTTAGTCTATTGTTCCATCTATCTACTGAGCTTGATGTTTTTAGATTAAATATCATGTTTGTGACCTCCGTCCATGTATTCCCTTCGCTAGGTATTAATTTTTGAGGATAGGCATCCGTGATTCTAACAAAAGTCCCTGTATGTATACTTGTATCTCAATTCAGAAAGTTAGTCAGTTGGCCGCTTACTTGAGTAGATATATATTGGAGAGTTTTGAAAGTAGTTAATTTTCATTGCACTATTTCTTCTTCTTCTTCTGTTTATCGGTGCTACTGTTTTGCTCTATATTAACTGTAATCAGTTTATGTTCAGTTTTAAAAAAATGTCAAGAAGCGTCAACTATGTTCAGTTTCTTCGTAGTATAAGATCACCTTATTGCAAGAAAGCTGCTCTGTTTTGTTTAGAAGAAGAGTAGAATTGCACAAGTTACATCCTGAAGAATTGCACAAGTTACATCCTGAAGCATAATGGTAGAATTTACACAAGTTTGTCACGCTCCTTTGGCGGAAACTAACACACTGCTTTTGTGACGCAACAGTAGCAGGGGAGATTTGCGTTTTTGGCAAAGAGGAGGGGAGGAACTAACATGATGGCTTAGATCAATTACTGATGAACTAACATGATGTATGGATGCAGATTATTAATGCTGCTGTTTTTGGCTTTTTGCAGTGAACAGTCGATGCGGGGTAGAACTGCTTGATGATACACACGAGTCTGATTTTCAGGTGGCCAAATACACACGAGTCTAAACAAGACATGGGTCTGCTTTCCTCTTAAGCAGAGTAAGTACTCCATTACTCCACTCGTAGATATACATATCAGCATGATGCAAATTGTTAGAGTAAAAAGCAAAATGGTACAGAAATTCCAGTACATTTAATTATTTCAATCATCTTCAGTGTACTCCAAGTCAGTGGTACATCATATCTTTGTCAGTACCCAAATGATCATTTAATTATTTCTAGACAATCTGATCTCCCGGAGTATTTGAGAATTAGGCTCTATTCTCTTGCAGTACTCTCTTTGTCTGCATATCTTGATCAACTTGAGCATATCAAAAAAATCACTCCTAGTCCTGATGACTACTTTAACATATCTATCGTCAGAAGTAGATCTTCAGTATACTAGAGACTCAAATACTGTCCCCAGTGTGTTTCTGATGACAGTATGTTTGCAGTAATCAAGACAGTATGGTTCTGATAACAGCATATCTATGTAGATGATATCCTCAACAGAGAAATGTGTGTTTGTGTTTGCAGTATGATCATCAAGCTGTTTCCAGCGACAGAAGCGGAGCCTGGGGAGAGGAGATGAACCTGTGCCTGGGGTGAGGACAACCTAGGATGAGGAGAGCCTGGGCAGCAGCTGAGCCCAGCTCCAGCTCGCCTCAACCTGGGCGGACCTGGAGAGGAGGAGTCCCTGGAGATGGAGAGGAGTCCCTGGGCGTGGAGAGGAGGAGCGCCTGGGCGCCTGCGTTGGTCTGGATGGAGGTGGAGCTGTGGCGCCTGGAGCTCTGGGGTGGAGCGCCGGCGAGGGAGCTCCGGACCGCGGCGAGGGAGCTTCCGATCACGGCGGAGAAGGGCGACCAAAGAGGGGGTCTGGCTCTTGATTGGAGCGGCGTAGACAGCCGGCGGGGAAGGACGCCGGAGATGCGGACGATGAAGGAGCTTGGCGAAGGGGAGGAGGGACGGAATCCTCCTCCGCCTGGCGAAGGGGAGGAGCGAGGGAGTCCTGGCGGAGGGAAGGAGCGACGGAGAAAGACGACGACCTGAGCACGATTTCAAATCAGGGGCAGTTTTGTAATTTCACTATTTTTCACCTGGTCGGAAAAGACCCCAGCGACAATTATTTCGGAACGGAGGGAGTATATGGCTTGCTTGAAATAGGTAAGTCTTTGACAACATGGCCATCCCACCTGGGTTGAGTTGCGAATCAATGCTTGGAGGCTGTTAAATCGTGGGCTCATGGACTAAAAAACGAGGACACATGCTCAGCACGTAGGTGAATCAATGACTGCTTATGCTAGTTCTTCTTCAGCCTTCTTGTTTTCCCTTTCCCTTTCTTTTTCTTTGTCCTTCTTTCTCCTCTTCGGTCCCCCCTGTAGCTGTTTATTTGTTCTTGTACCCAAGTCAAGTGTTCATGCTCTCCCCAGAGACGAACGATCGTGTTTTAATGATATAAAAAGGTAGGGGCCTCACTCCCGATTTAGCTCAAAAGAATCACCTGGAAGAAATAATATCACAATGTTCAGATAAAAGGGTGAAGGAAGAAATCAAGCTGAAAATAAAAGCTAACAGAGAGCAACCTGGGACTGAAAGGATGATCCACACATCACGACGGGGATGGACGCACGGGATCAGCATCAGCAGCAGAGAGGATCTGCTGCAAAAAACAAGAGTACGGTACGGGCAACATCAAGAACTCTGCTCAAGACGTTATAAAAGGACGAACATCACAACTGTAATCTCGTACAGGGAGAGGTAGAGAAGAAATCAACAGTCACCTAGAAATTTGGCATCAGACCGCCCACCGACGAAGGATCATAGTCCAGGCGTCTAGCCACATCTCCTCGCCACCAGCCTAAGAGAGACTGCAAGCTCGCATGCGTCTTGCAAATCGTAACAGAAAGGGGGGCCGCGTTTAATTGGTGCCTAGATTTGGCCGCAACGAGGGAAAGCACGCAGTAAGAGCATCTCCAGCCGCGCCTCCAACAGAACCCTCCAAGGCCGTTTTTAACGCCGACGCTGAAAAATCGGCCCAGTCGCGTCCTCACGAGCCTGTTTTTTGCCGGATTGGGCCGAAATTGGCGCCGGCGCACTCAACCTGAAACCGGCGCGCTGGGGGACGCCCGGGGGCTTCGGCTCGAACGTTTTGGCGTGAAAGAGTGACGGGACCGGCGCGACAGCGAGACGAAGGCTGGTCGTCCTCATCGTCTTGGTTTTCCCGTGTGGAATCAATGCCAAGACTGCCGCCGGTCAGCCTACCATTGATTCACGGGCAGCGAAGTGCGGCGACGCCGCCCCGCCTTCCGCCACACGTTCACACGCGGCCATCCCCGAGCTGCTATAAAAGCCGCCCCTGGCCGTGCCGGTGAGGCACCAATCCTCCCCCTCCTCACCGCCGCACTTCCTCCCCTCTCTCCGTCGTTCGAGCCCCTCTCTCTCTCCCCCCCCCCGGCAACCATGAGCGTGAGGTACCCCGGTGACGCAGCGGCGGCCAACGGTTTCGGCTGCCGCTCGCTGCATGAGTTGGAGGCCCACCTCCTCCACGAGGCCAACTACCCCGCATCGCCCGACGTACGCGCTCCGTCGCGGTGGAGGCTCAGCGCCGGCAGGGTCCCTGTCCCCCCTCCGCCCGTCCCCGAGGCGCCCACCTATTTCCACGCCGAGCTCGAGCGTGCGCGGGCGTCCCTGACGGCCGCGGAGTTGGCGCTCCCGCAGTACGCCGCGCGACAACCACGTGGCATGGGCGGCGTACTTCAAACGCCGGCAGGAGGTGCGGCTCGCCTCCACCAACAACGCGCCGGCGCCGCGCGGCCGCAACAACAGCGAGCGCCGCCGCCTGTGGTGGGGCGTCCCGGGCCGTACGCTTAGCGGCGTCCTCGCGCACCTCGAGGGCGGCAACGACCCGCCGTTCGAGTACCCGACCACTCAGAGCGGCGGCGCGTGGCTGCCGAGGAGGATGATGGGATGGTCATCCTCCTTTTCCTCCTCCTCCTCCCGATCCTCCTCTCACTCCTCCGGCGCGCCGGCGTTTGTCAGCGTCAAGCCAGAGCCGTCTGAGACGCCGCTCGGTAGGCGCACCTGCGGCGCCAGCCTTGTCATCAACGACGGCGGCCGTGGCTCCTCCTCCTCGGCCACTCCTCACTTGGTCAAGCCGAAGAGGGAGCCAGGGCTGGCGACGGTGAAGCCGGAGCCGGGGCTCGCCGCCGTGAAGCCGGAGCCTGCTCTCACCGAGGAGGCCGACCAAGAAGAGGCTGCCTTGAAGTGGGCGCGCGAGGACTACACGCGCATGGAGCTGGACCGCCAGCGCCGCGCCCTGGAGGAGATCGCCGAACGCCGCCGCCGTGAAGCAGTGCCGGGGCAAGGGGTCGAGCAACGGCGCCGGCCGTGTCAAGGAGGAGAAGTAGGAGGACGACGCCGGCGACGAGTACGCCCTGCTCAGTGCCTACTTTGGCCCGTAGTTTAGGGTTTTTTTCCATGCATTTTATTTGTGTAAAAAACGACTAAATTTCGCCGAAATATGTCGTGTTTGTTGAAATTTGGCCTAAATATGTCGTGTTTGCTGAAATTCGGCCGGACTGTGAGGACGTCTGCGCCCCACGGCTGAGGACGTACTCGCCCCCACGCCGAAAAAACCGCCGGCTCGCCCCCAAAAGGCGATTTTCGGCGCGTTCTTGGGGACGCAATGGCTGGAGATGCTCTAACAAACCTGCAGGACAGCGGTGGCGCGAGGAGTCGAAGCCGCCGGCACAATCATTGAAGACAATGGAACCCGCGCTGGAGGCGCACGCATCCGACGATTCTCTCCACGTTAGCGGTGGCGGCGATGACGTCAAGGCTCTTAACCTTGTGGTCGTGGGTTTGAGCCCCACGGTGGGCGCCAACTGTCGTGGAATTGTCACGGCAGATGTCCTTAGTGTCAGGACATAGTCGCAAGGCCAACGCATCTATGTGGTAGCTTGAGAGGGGTTGAGCGGAATCGAGAGACGCAACATAAGACAAGGATTTAGACAGCTTTGGGCCCCGGGAAACATCATCCGGTAATAACCCTACATGCTGTTTGTAGCTAGATCTCATTATGCTTATGAGAGAGTCGCCGGTAAGCCAGCTCTTTGTGTCTAGCCCTAGAGATTATTTTCTGTCCCTCTTGGGAGCCCTGCCCCTCCTTATATATGTTGAAGGGGCGGGTGTCACACCCTCGATGCGACTATAGCTCCCACGTGTCGAGGCACGACTTAGAGACATAATCGCATTGAAGGCACTTGTCGCAAGTTAGGCAATCTTCACAACATCCCATGTAATAATAAAAAAAGGGGAGATAACATAGTTGGCTTACACTCGCCACGTCAATCAAGTACATAAATAACATTACATCATCCATAAACTCAAGGCCCGACTACGGCGCCAAAATAAAAGAGAACCCAACATGCGACAACGGTCCCAATCACCCCCAACTGGGCACCACTACTGATCATCGGGAAAGGAAACATAGTATCGTTGAGAGTCTTCGTCGAACTCCTACTTGAGCTCATACGCGTCTCCTGGAGCGGAATCATCGGGCCCTGCATCTGGTGTAATAGTAATCTGTGAGCCACAGGGACTCAGCAATCTCGCACCCTCGCGATCGAGACTATTTGAGCTTATAGGTAAGGCGACGTAAAATATGAGTGGAGCTGCAGCAAGCGACTAGCAAGTATGGTGGCTAACTTATTCGCAAAAGAGAGCGAGAAGAGAAGGCGAAGCACGAGCGAGAAACTAGAGAGCAACCTGCGCAAACATTACTCACATACTGTGTCCACTTCCCGGACTCCGCTGAGAAGAGGCCAACACGGTAACACACTCGGTTGATTCATTTTAATTTAATTAATGTTCAAGTTATCTACAACCGGACATTAACAAATTCCCGTCTGCCCATAACCGCGAGCACGGCTTTCGAAAGTTCAATCCCTGCAGGGGAGTCCCAACTTAGGCCATGACAAGCTCTCACGGTTAACGAAGGAATAGACCTCCTCCCAAGACGTTTCGATCAGACTCGGTATCTCGGTAATGCAAGACACTTCGACAGGTTAAAACAAGACCAGCAACACCGCCCGAATGTGCCGACAAATTCCGATAGGAGCTGCACATATCACTTTCTCAGGGCACACTCAGATGAGCAAGACGTCGGGTAGGCCAGCCCAGAGTTGCCCCTGGTGGCCCCCGGACATCGCTCAGTGGGACCAACACTCAGAGGAGCACTGGCCCGGGGGGGTTAAAATAAGATGACCCTTGAGTCTGCAGAACCCAAGGGAAAGAAAAGGCTAGGTGGCGAATGGTAAGACCAAGGTTGGGCATTACTGGAAAAGCTTTAATTAAGGCGAAATATCAAGGGGTTCCCATTATAACCCAACCGCGTAAGGAACGCAAAAATCCAGGAACATAACACCGATATGACGGAAACTAGGGCGGCAAGAGTGGAACAAAACACTAGGCGAGAGGCCGAGCCTTCCACCCTTTACCAAGTATATAGATGCATTAAGATAACATGGCAATATAATGATATCCCCAACAAGTAAATAAATGTTCCAATAAGGAACGACCTCCAATCTTCACCTGCAACTAGCAACGCTATAAAAGGGGCTGAACAAAGCGGTAACATAGCCAATCAACGGTTTGCTAGGACAATGGTGGGTTAGAGGTTTGACATGGCAATTTGGGAGGCTTGCAAGCAAGTGGTAGGCATCGTAGCAATGGCATAGCAAAAGAACGAGCAAACTAGCATAGCAAAGATAGTAGTGATTTCGAGGGTATGATCATCTTGCCTGCATAGTTGTCAGAGTTGACTGGATCCTCGAAAGCAAACTCAACGGGCTCCTCGTTAGCGAACTCGTCTCCCGGCTCTACCCAAACAAGACAAACAAGCAACAAGGATACAATCAACCACGTGCAAGACCAAGCAATATGATGAAAGGATGATATGCTATGCGGGATGCGATGCGGGATGCAAAATGCAAGATATGACAGGAAATGCATGAACCTGGCCTCAACTTGGAATTCTAAGGGTGCCACTGGAAATATGAGATGAAATCGCTTGAAAATGATATAAAGAACGCCGGAATCGGAGTTACGGTTTGGAAATGGCAAGCGATTCAAAAATGACACCGGTCTGCGATTTACAGCAAGTATGCATCTAAATTCAATGAGATGAACATGCTACAGCACCCAAACTTGACAACAAAATACATGGCAGGGATGTACACAAGATGATTAAAAAAAGTCTAGAACTGAGCTACGGCTAATTCATCCATTAGGAGGTTCAAACAAGCATGGCAAAAACGCAAATGACAAACAGATCTCAGACTTAGTGAAATTAACACTTGTCTGGAATTTCAGATCATATAGCCCTCTTCGGAGTAACAAAACAACATGCTACAGGACCTGAACATGACAAAGAAAGACAGGGCATGGAGCTACTCAACAATCTTAACAAAAGTCCCTTAGTGACCTTGATTCAAAAGGGATCACAAAATATACTAACAAGCACACGAACATAGCAAAAACATAATCAGTTTTCAGACTTTGTGAAAACTGGGACATGCTGAAACATAACTCACGAAGGCATGTTTACGAGCTCGATGCACTCACCTCGGCGCAATTCATGGCAAGACAAGCATACATCCATAAAGAAGGCACAAAATACAAGCTATACATGGCAAGAACAATGGCATAGCATGCACGGATCAACTACAATAACATCGGCAAAATCGCAAACAAGTTGACGATCTGCCCAGATTCACAACGAAGCAAAAGTAGAGCTCGATTGACTCAAGCTAGGGTGCTCCATAATTGCAAACAAAGACATGAATGGATAGAGCACTACAAGGTTAACAAAACTCCCTTACTGATCATCCTCAAAAGAGGCACGGATCACTAGGAAACAACATGAACATATGGCATCGTGAACTAAACGATCCCAGAACTTTGTGAAATTACTAAGTCCTTGAAAACAGATTTACCGGGTGCCCCACTTTGCAAGCTTGCACAAGTCACCACACACATCCTAAAAATACCTGGGTTTTTACCTCTGGATAGATGACAAAACCCCTAACAAAACATATGAAGAACTCACGGGCATAGCATGCACACATTAATCATGGCAAAAATGACAAAAGTGCTAAATGATGTAACAGATCTGACAATTAACTCAAGTAGCCCTCTTCTAACAGCATTTCGGGCATCAAGATGAACTCAAATGAAAATGATGCGATGGAATGAAATGATGTACTCTCTGAGGTGAACATTTGGATATGCTATATACCTGAATCGGAGCTACGGATGCAAAGTTACGGAGCCGCGAACACGTGCATATGGACTGGAATTTCTGGGACTTAGACAAAAAAAACACCTCTAGGGTTTATTGTTCATCCGAGTCAGCTCTGGGCACGGAAAACGAGGACAGCGGCGCGGCTCGCTGGAGAAGTCGAGGACGGCGGCGGCCGGGGTTGGGGGCGCCGGATCCGGCGAGGTCGCTGGTCGCCGGTGGCCGGGCCGGAGCTGGGGTCGGCCGAGGCGAGGTGCGGCGCGGCCGCGGCGGAGCGGGCGGCGGGGCCGGCTGGCTCGGCGAGGTGGTGGAGCGTCAGGGCCGGGCGGCGGGCGACGACCGGCGTCGGGCGAGGAGGCGGGGTGGCGGCGGCCGGCTCGCGGTCGTGGAGGCGCGATGGGCCTCGAGGGCCGGCCTCGGGCTCCCGGGCCGCGGCGGCGGCGGGGCAGGAGAGGGCCACGTGGCAGTCGGTGGTAGGCGGCGGCGGATCCGGACACATCCGGCTCGGCGCGGACGTTGTCCGGCGGCGGCGGAGTTCTTTTTTTTAGGGTTAGG
Source organism: Triticum urartu (assembly GCF_056163025.1). Classification (NCBI taxonomy): domain Eukaryota; kingdom Viridiplantae; phylum Streptophyta; class Magnoliopsida; order Poales; family Poaceae; genus Triticum; species Triticum urartu. The sequence continues at coordinate 18,713,631 of NC_141877.1, forward strand.
GGGGAGAGGATCCGCGAATTTGGAATGGGGGGTGTATATATAGGCATAGGGGGAGCTAGGAGAGTCCAAATGAGGTGCGGTTTTCGGCCACGCGATCGTGATCGAACGCTCTAGGACATGGAGTAGAGTTTGGTGGGTTTTGGGATAAATTGGAGGGGTGTTGGGCTGCAACACACACGAGGTCTTTTCGGTCCCTCGGTTAACCGTTGGAGTAGCAAACGAAGTCCAAATGGTACGAAACTTGGCAGGCGGTCTACCGGTAGTAAACCAAGGCCGCTTGGCAAGTCTTGGTCCAATCCGGAAATGTTTAATCCCCACACACGGAATAAAGCTAGAAATGGCCACCGGAGGAGAACGAAGCGCCGGAATGCAAAACGGACAATGGGGAAAATGCTCGAATGCATGAGACGAACACGTATGCAAATGCAATGCACATGATGACATGATATGAGATGCATGACAACGATATCAACACACGGAGACAAAACCCGAACCCGAGGAAATAAATATAACTTAACGCCGGAAACGGCAAGAGTTGGAGTACAAATTGGGAAAGTTACATACGGGGTGTTACAACACTCCACCACTACGAAAGGATCTCGTCCCGAGATCTAGGACTGAAAGAACGTCGGGTACTCAGAACGGAGGTGATCCTCGCGTTCCCAGGTAGCTTCACGGTCGGAATGGTGTGACCACTTGACTTTGAGAAATTTGATTGACTTGTTGTGAGTCTTTCCTTTAGTCTCTTCAAGAATAGCAACTGGGTGCTCACGATAGGAGAGATCTTCTTGGAGCTCAATGTCCTCGAAGTTGACGGTGCGGTCCGGAGTCTTGAAGCACTTTCGAAGCTGAGAGACATGGAACACGTCATGAACATTTGCAAAGTTTGAAGGAAGCTCGAGTTGATAGGCGAGGTCGCCTCTCTTGCTGACAATCTTGAAAGGTCCCACGTTTCTAGGGGCAAGCTTCCCTTTGATACCGAAGCGACGAGTACCTTTCATAGGAGAGACACGGAGGTAAACATGATCTCCAATCTCGAAAGCCAAATCACGGTGCTTACTATCATAGTAGCTCTTCTGACGGGATTGGGCTGCTTTGAGGTTATCACGAATGACTTTGCACATTTCTTCTGTTTCTGTGATTAAGTCATTACCCAAAAGCTGACGTTCACCGGTTTCGGACCAGTTGAGAGGGGTACGACACTTCCTGCCATACAGAATTTCAAAAGGGGCCTTACCCGAACTTGCTTGAAAACTGTTGTTGTAGGAGAATTCAGCATAAGGAAGACAATCCTCCCACTTCATACCAAAGGAGATCACACAAGCCATGAGCATATCTTCAAGAATCTGGTTGACACGCTCGACTTGACCGCTTGTTTGAGGATGGAAAGCTGTGTGGAAGCGGATGTTAGTGCCCATGGCCTTCTGGAAAGAATCCCAAAACTTGGAGGTAAAGATGCTGCCACGGTCTGAAGAGATCACTTGAGGAATACCGTGCAGAGAGACAATTCGAGAGGTATAGAGTTCCGCCAATTGAGCTGCAGTGATCGACTCTTTAATAGGCAGAAAGTGAGCCACTTTGGTGAGTTTGTCGATGATAACGAATATAGCATCATTGCCACGCTTGGACTTAGGAAACCCAGTCATGAAGTCCATTTCAATGTGGTCAAACTTCCATTCTGGAATGGCAAGAGGTTGAAGGAGACCAGCTGGCCTTAGGTGTTCTGCCTTCACTCTTCTGCAGACATCACATTCATTCATGAATTGAGCGATCTCGCGCTTCATTCGAGTCCACCAATAAGCTTGCTTAAGGTCCTGATACATCTTCGTGCTCCCAGGGTGGATGGAGAGGAGAGAATTGTGAGCCTCGTTCATGATCACTTTACGAAGTTCACCTTTGGGCACAACAATACGATCCTCGAAGAAAAGAGTGTCCTTGTCATCAAGGCGGTAGCACTTGTACTTGGACTGACTCTTGGCAATCCCAATCTTCACCTTTTTCACCATAGCATCAAGAAGCTGGGCTTTGCGAATCTGGTCTTCTAAGGTAGGAGAGACTTGAAGGTTGGCGAGGAAACCTTGAGGAACAACTTGCAGATTAAGTTTGCGGAAAGCTTCACAAAGCTCGGGTTGATAAGGCTTGAGAATCAAACTGTTGCAGTAGGCCTTTCTGCTCAAAGCGTCAGCAATCACATTGGCCTTGCCTGGAGTATACTCGATACTCAGATTATACTCTTGAATCATTTCGACCCATCGAGTTTGCCTGAGGTTGAGACTAGGCTGAGTGAAGATGTACTTGAGACTCTTGTGATCAGTGAAAATGTCCACTTTTCTTCCCAAGAGAAGATGTATCCAAGTCAAAAGAGCATGCACAACTGCCGCCAACTCGAGATCATGAGTGGGGTAGTTCTTCTCATTAGGCTTCAACTGGCGAGATGTATAAGCAACAACTTTCTTCTCTTGCATCAAAACTGCGCCAAGACCTTGGAGAGAGGCATCACAAAAGACCTCGTACGGCTTGGATTCATCAGGCGGAGTCAGAACTGCAGCAGGGATCAATTTCTCTTTCAAAGTTTTGAAAGCAATATCACACTCCGGAGACCAAACGTACTTGACGTGCTTCTGAAGAAGATTAGAGAGAGGCTTCGCGATCTTGGAAAAGTTTTCAACGAATCTTCGGCAATAGCTTGCGAGACCGAGAAAACTGCGGAGTTGCTTCACGTTCTGAGGAGGTTCCCAATTCACAATTGCAGACACCTTCTCAGGATTCACGGCAATGCCCTTGGCAGAGATGATATGACCAAGATAAAGAACCTCATCGAGCCAGAATTCACACTTGGAGAACTTGGCGTAGAACTGATGTTCCCTGAGCTTATCGAGAACCAAACGCAAGTGCTTGGCATGATCTTCCTTGTTCTTGGAGAAAACCAGAATGTCGTCGAGATAGACCAAAACGAAGTCATTGGTGTAGGCATTGAAGATGAAGTTCATCATGCGAGAGAACATCGGAGGAGCGTTGGCGAGGCCAAAAGACATGACAGTGTATTCATATGAACCAAAGCTTGTTCTGAATGCTGTCTTGGGAATATCTTCTTCACAAATGCAAATCTGATGATAGCCCATACGGAGATCAAGCTTGGAGAATACTTGAGCACCTTGGAGTTGTTCGAACAGCTCATTGATGTTGGGAAGTGGGTATTTTTTCCTGATGGTCTTCTTGTTCACTGGACGGTAATCAACATAAAGTCGGTCCGTTCCATCCTTCTTCTTCACAAAAAGAACAACACAACCCCAGGGAGAAGAACTAGGCCGGATAAGACCCATTTTCTCTTGCATATCGAGTTGCTTCTTCAGCTCCTTCAACTCTTCAGGTCCGAGCTTGTAAGGACGTTTGCACACAGGTTCCGTACCAGGTTCAAGATCAATAACGAATTCAACTGGCCGGTGCGGAGGCATTCCTGGTAGCTCTTCTGGAAAGACGTCTTGATATTCGCAAACGACTGGAATTTGAGAGATGGCATCCAATTCACCCTTCTCATTGAGAGAAAACAGACGGATATTATCATCACGAGCGGCAAAGACAATTACATCCTCAGACGAATGAGTCAATTGAATCTGCCTGGCTGCACAATCAAGCTGAGCCTTGTGCTTAGAAAGCCAATCCATTCTGAGAATAAGATCAATATCTGAGTTACCAAGCACCATAGGAGAAGAAAGGAACTTGTAGTCGCCCAATGTGATAGTAACATCCGGAGCCATCATTTTGGTGTTCATGAACAAACCCGGAGAAGAAACCGCTATCGGCTTAGGCAAATCAATAGTATGCACATCATGCATGGATGCAGAAGGCTTCGACAAAAATGATAAAGATGCACCAGTGTCAAAAAGAACTCTTGCGGGAATGTCATTAACAGGAAGGTTACCCATGATCACATATGGTGATTCCTCTGCCTGAGCTGCATTCAGCAAGTTGACCTTGGCGGACTTGGGGTTATGCTTGACCACAGCTGTACTTGCCGATCTGACAGGAGGAGAAGGAAGACGCCTCTGGTTGAAACACTTGTTGACATAGTGACCCTTCTGTTGGCACTTGTTGCATGTGACCTCTGAAAGCAGACGGTGATACGGAGCACTCGACCTTGGAGCTTGAGACGAAGTCTTGTTCTGAAAGCCAGGGTTGGATGGGTGGGGAGAACCACTGCCACCTTTGCTCTTCTGCTGATACGGCTGACGGAACGGAGGAGGAGGAAGCCAAAACTTCTGCTGCTTGGCCACTTGAGTAGAGGAAGAAGGAGTAGCATCTCTGACTCGCTTCTTGGAAGCATCAGACCTCAACTGAGCAGCCTCTTGCTTCAATGCCATGTTGTAGAACTGATCGTATCTCAAGGGCTCAAAGAGAACAAGAGCGAGCTGGATATCTTCTCTGAGACCACCCCTGAACTGGTATATCATGCTCTTCTCATCAGGCACGTCCTGCTTGGCAAAGCGGGCAAGCTTCTGGAACAACTTGTTGTAGTCATAGACAGACAAAGAGCCTTGCTTCAGATTGCGGAATTCCTCATGCTTGCTTTCAACCACACTGTGGAATATGATGAGCTCGGAAATCTCGACGGAAATCATCCCAAGTGATAACACATCCACCTCTGGAGTCCTTGTACTGCTGGAACCATTCTGCAGCTTGATCTTTGAGTTGGAAGGAAGCGAACTTGACAAAGTCCTCAGGCCTGACGTTACTGCACTCGAAATGCTTACACAGATCCACAAGCCAATCGTCAGCATCAGTTGCATCAACACAATTGCTGAAAGTCTTTGGCCCGTTAGCAAGGAACTGGTTGAGTGTAGCAAAGTGACTCTGATTGCTGCCTTGATTCCCTTGACTGCCTTGATTGCGCTCTTAAAGAATTTGCATGATCAGCTGTGTGTTTGCATTGGTTGCGGCCATCACAGCTTGCCATGCCTCTGGAGGAGGTGGAGGTGGTGGCGGATCAGGATTGGAGTCGTGCGCGTTGGAGGAGCCATCCTGAAGAGGTTGACCACCATTAGCACATTGACAGATAAATATTGAAGCTGAATCCAACGAAATGAAAATTGCAACATATAGTCTTCACATCCGAACAAAATGAACGAATGCATTCCTCTTGAAATGGTCACATATCCATAAATTGAGAAGCCACGTAGAATTAAGGTAGAGAAATAAATCAACAAGGTACGGATCAAGAACGAATAATCGGTAAGAAATCCCAATCTCAAACCAATATCCGTGGAAGAAGAACTAGAGCTACTAGAATTCCCACCTATGAAACTTCCAAACCTTTCCGGTTATGCAATCAGGTGTTGGGGATACAGGGGAAGCATAATATCTCACCCAAACTAGCAAATCCTACATCCAGCTGTATCCATCCTTCAACACATAACCAACAAACCTTCGAAAACCATCTACCTCAACCTTCGAAAAGCATCCGTAATACAAGTTATGGCGATACTCCCGAACTCCCGCCCCAGTACTGGGTGGCGTCGAGGTTATCTCACCAACAAACTACATAAAAGAGATTTTCGATGTCAGCGTACTAAACACAGGTATTCCAGAACTGTAACGATAAAATTATGATGACAACACCTCAGAGATCAACTCCCCCGGACACTTCCACTAAACCCCTAACAGGAGGCACCAAGACAATGTTCTCATCATAAAACCATCGGAACGATTCCAAGATACCCGTGTGATCCTAAAATTTCTTTTAGTGAAATTTGAAAAGAGAAGAGTCAAAACTCTACGTCAAGATGCTTTACCAGAGCGATGAGGAGACTGGAAGTAAAAAGAATTCCTAAACTATCCGATATATAATTCCTAAATGACTCAAAACATTTTTCTAGACACAACTCGGCCGCTAAAAATGATCAAGCAATGGGGCTTCTAAGGTCGGGGAAGGCTCTGATACCAACTTGTCACACCCTCGATGCGACTATAGCTCCCACGTGTCGAGGCACGACTTAGAGACATAATCGCATTGAAGGCACTTGTCGCAAGTTAGGCAATCTTGACAACATCCCATGTAATAATAATAAAAGGGGAGATAACATAGTTGGCTTACACTCGCCATGTCAATCAAGTACATAAATAACATTACATCATCCATACACTCAAGGCCCGACTACGGGGCCAAAATAAAAGAGAACCCAACATGCGACAACGGTCCCAATCACCCCCAACTGGGCACCACTACTGATCATCGGGAAAGGAAACATAGTGTCGTTGAGAGTCTTCGTCGAACTCCCACTTGAGCTCATACGCGTCTCCTGGAGCGGAATCATCGGGCCCTGCATCTGGTGTAATAGTAATCTGTGAGCCACAGGGACTCAGCCATCTCGCAACCTCGCGATCAAGACTATTTGAGCTTATAGGTAAGGCGAGGTAAAATATGAGTGGAGCTGCAGCAAGCGACTAGCAAGTATGGTGGCTAACTTATTCACAAAAGAGAGCGAGAAGAGAAGGCGAAACACGAGCGAGAAACTAGAGAGCAACCTGCGCAAACATTACTCCAACACCGTGTCCACTTTCCAGACTTCGCCGAGAAGAGGCCATCACGGTAACACACTCGGTTGATTCATTATAATTTAATTAAGGTTCAAGTTATCTACAACCGGACATTAACAAATTCCCATCTGCCCATAACCGCGGGCACGGCTTTCGAAAGTTCAATCCCTGCAAGGGAGTCCCAACTTAGCCCATGACAAGTTCTCACGGTCAACGAAGGAATAGACCTCCTCCCAAGACGTTCCGATCATACTCGGTATCTCGGTAATTCAAGACCCTTCGACAAGTTAAAACAAGACCAGCAACACCGCCCGAATGTGCCGACAAATCCCGATAGGAGCTGCACATATCTCTTTCTCAGGGCACACTCAGATGAGCAAGACGTTGGGTAGGCCAGCCCAGAGTTGCCCCTGGTGGCCCCCGGACATCGCTCAATGGGACCAACACTCAGAGGAGCACTGGCCCGGGGGGGTTAAAATAAGATGACCCTTGAGTCTGTAGAACCCAAGGGAAAGAAAAGGCTAGGTGGCGAATGGTAAGACCAAGGTTGGACATTGCTGGAAAAGCTTTAATCAAGGCGAAATATCAAGGGGTTCCCATTATAACCCAACCGCGTAAGGAACGCAAAAATCCGGGAACATAACACCGATATGACGTAAACTAGGGCGGCAAGAGTGGAACAAAACACTAGGCGAGAGGCCGAGCCTTCCACCCTTTACCAAGTATATAGATGCATTAAGATAACATGGCAATATAATGATATCCCCAACAAGTAAATAAATGTTCCAACAAGGAACGACCTCCAATCTTCACCTGCAACTAGCAACACTATAAGAGGGGCTGAGCAAAGCGGTAACATAGCCAATCTACGGTTTGATAGGACAATGGTGGGTTAGAGGTTTGACATGGCAATTTGGGAGGCTTGCAAGCAAGTGGTAGGCATCGTAGCAATGGCATAGCAAAAGAGCGAGCAAACTAGCATAGCAAAGATAGTAGTGATTTCGAGGGTATGATCATCTTGCCTGCACAGTTGTCAGAGTTGACTGGTTCATCGAAAGCAAACTCAACGGGCTCCTCGTTAGCGAACTCATCTCCCGGCTCTACCCAAACAAGACAAACAAGCAACAAGGATACAATCAACCACGTGCAAGACCAAGCAATATGATGAAAGGATGATATGCTATGCGGGATGCGATGCGGGATGCAAAATGCAAGATATGGCAGGAAATGCATGAACCTGGCCTCAACTTGGAATTCCAAGGGTGCCACTGGAAAGATGAGATGAAATCGCTTGAAAATGATATAAAGAACGCCGGAATCGGAGTTACGGTTTGGAAATGGCAAGCGATTCAAAAATGACACCGGTCTACGATTTACAGCAAGTAGGCATCTAAATTCAATGAGATAAACATGCTACAGCACCCAAACATGACAACAAAATACATGGCAGGGATGTACACAAGATGATTAACAAAAGTCTAGCACTGAGCTACGGCCAATTCATCCATTAGGAGGTTCAAACAAGCATGGCAAAAATGCAAATGACAAACAGATCTCAGACTTAGTGAAATTAACACTTGTCTGGAATTTCAGATCATATAGCCCTCTTCGGAGTAACAAAACAACATGCTACAGGACCTGAACATGACAAAGAAAGACAGTGCATGGAGTTACTCAACAAGCTTAACAAAAGTCCCTTATTGACCTTGATTCAAAAGGGATCACAAAATATACTAACAAGCACACGAACATAGCAAAAACATAATCAGTTTTCAGACTTTGTGAAAACTAGGACATGGTGAAACATAACTCACGAAGGCATGTTTACGTGCTCGATGCACTCACCTCGGTGCAATTCATGGCAAGACAAGAACACATCCCTAAAGAAGGCACAAAATAAAAGCTAGACATGGCAAGAACAATGGCATAGCATGCACGGATCAATTACAATAACATCGGCAAAATCGCAAACAAGTTGACGATCTGCCCAGATTCACAACGAAGCAAAAGTAGAGCTCGATTGACTCAAGCTAGGGTGCTTCATAATTGCAAACAAAGACATGGATGGAGAGAGCACTACAAGGTTAACAAAACTCACTTACTGATCATCCTCAAAAGAGGCACGGATCACTAGGAAACAACATGAACATATGGCATCATGAACTAAACAATCCCAGGACTTAGTGAAATTACAAAGTCCCTGAAAACAGATTTACCGGGTGCCCCACTTTGCAAGCTTGCACAAGTCACCACACACATCCTAAAAATACCTGGGTTGCACCTCTGGATAGATGACAAAACCCTTAACAAAACATATGAAGAACTCACGGGCATAGCATGCACACATTAATCATGGCAAAAATGACAAAAGTGCTAAATGATGTAACAGATCTGACAATTAACTCAAGTAGCCCTCTTCTAACAGCATTTCGGGCATCAAGATGAACTCAAATGAAAATGATGCGATGGAATGAAATGATGTACTGTCTGAGGTGAACATTTGGATATGCTATATGCCTGAATCGGAGCTACGGATGCAAAGTTACGGAGCCGCGAACACGTGCATATGGACTGGAATTTCTGGGACTTGGACAAAAAAAACACCTCTAGGGTTTACTGTTCATCCGAGTCAGATCTGGGCACGGAAAACGAGGACGGTGGCGCGGCTCGCCGGAGAAGTCGAGGACGGCGGCGGCCGGGGTTGGGGGCGCCGGATCCGGCGAGGTCGCTGGTCGCCGGTGGCCGGGACGGAGCTGGGGCCGGCCGGGGCGAGGTGCGGCGCGGCCGCGGCGGAGCGGGCGGCGGGGCCGGCTGGTTCGGCGAGGCGGCGGAGCGTCGGGGCCGGGCGGCTAGCGACGGCCGGCGTCGGGCGAGGAGGCGGGGCGACGCTGCGAGGCGGTGGCGGGCGGCGGCGGCCGGCTCGCGGGCGTGGAGGCGCGATGGGCCTCGAGGGCCGGCCTCGGGCTCCCGGGCAGCGGCGGGGCAGGCGAGGGCCACGTGGGAGTCGGTGGTAGGCGGCGGCGGATCCGGACACGTCCGGCGGCGGCGGAGTTCTTTTTTTTAGGGTTAGGGGGGAGAGGATCCGCGAATTTGGAATGAGGGGTGTATATATAGGCATAGGGGGAGCTAGGAGAGTCCAAATGAGGTGCGGTTTTCGGCCACGCGACCGTGATCGAACACTCTAGGACATGGAGCAGAGTTTGGTGGGTTTTGGGACAAATTGGAGGGGTGTTGGGCTGCAACACACACGAGGCCTTTTCGGTCCCTCGGTTAACCGTTGGAGTACCAAACGAAGTCCAAATGGTACGAAACTTGGCAGGCGGTCTACCGGTAGTTAACCAAGGCCGCTTGGCAAGTCTCGGTCCAATCCGGAAATGTTTAATCCCCACACACGAAAGAAAGCTAGAAATGGCCACCGAAGGAGTACGAAGCGCCGGTATGCAAAACGGACAACGGGGAAAATGCTCGAATGCATGAGACGAACACGTATGCAAATGCAATGCACATGATGACATGATATGAGATGCATGACAACGATATCAACACACGGAGACAAAACCCGAACCCGAGGAAATAAATATAACTTAAAGCCGGAAACGGCAAGAGTTGGAGTACAAATTGGGAAAGTTACATCCGGGGTGTTACAGCGGGTCACATGTGGAGTTCTAGCAGGACTAGGAATAGTCTATCCTTTCTCACAAGTTGGATAAAACTCCGGGTCTTGCTTCCCTGTAAAGGAAATATTCGTCATCCCTTTCCTCTTAAGCCGGCCCACCAGAGTATAAGCCGGCCTGCTGGGCCTTGGGCCTTGTCGTCCGTCTGATCCGCCCGCCGGGTCTCCAGTGAGTCACAATGTCCAGGCGGGTTATATGTAAACTGCCATGTCCTGGCGGATCCCCAGTGAGTCGCCAAGCTCCAGCCATGTCTCTGGTGAGTTGCCAAGCCCGGCCGGGTCATGATTCCGGCCGGGTCATACCGCGGGGTATATCCCCCACAGAGGAGGTGTCCTCTTCGCAGTCCATGGACACGGCTCGCCTTCCACAAGTCCGGGAAGACAACCTCATCCACCGCCGTTGACCACAGAGAGCAACACCTCATGGTCAGGACTCAGGAGTGGGAACCACTGTTTTGGGTACCGCTCGAAATTTCGTGATCCCAGGCGGTTACCGCTACCCCACGGAAAACACTCATATCGAGCAAAAAAATCGAGTTTTTTAAAATTTTGAATTCAAACGCTGACCCAGTTAAATACAACGTATCTCTAATGTAGCAACAAAATTGGTGATGGCGCAGTGGCAAAGGCATGCTCTTTGGAGGTGCGAGTCGCGGGTTTGAGTCTTCCAACATCGTGTTTTTCTTTCTTTTTTAGAATGCAAAAGAAAAAACTTGAAAATTGTGAAATTATAGAATGGAAATCAAGATCTGAGAGATCGCGGCAGCGGTTGGTCCGTGTGAACAGCCACTGCGCTAGGAGATGTTTACGGTTCTCATAGAGTTAAAATTGTATCTATATCAACTTGGAAATATTTGAATTTAAAATTTGATTTTAAATTTCGTCCAATTTTTTTTGGTATTTCATGGTTACCGTGAATTTCGGTGCCCCTCGAAAAAAAAGTACCGCTTGGGATCCAAAACCTTAGTGGGAACGCGAGGGAGGGGGGGGGGGGGCGCCGGAGCGAGAAGAGCGAAGGCAAAAAGCAGTGGCTGACCACACATGGCAAGGAAACGGTGGCAGATACCGACCCAAAGCACCCCCTGTCAAATGGAGACGACAGCGTCCCCGCAGCCCCGATTCACCAGGAGGCAGTAATTCCTCGGAGCTTAGAAACTGTAGTGATATATAGACTCATAGCTCCTCCTCCTGTACACCGACTAATTAACGTAGTGGCGCCCAAGCATTCCCATGTGTAGTCTCTGCTTCCCATCTAGTTGCACCCTTCGCATATTTGCCTCTCGATTTCTCATAGATATGGAAGGTGTCGGAAATTTTCCATCATTACGGAAATGTTTCAGTTCACATCTTTTTTTTAAAAAAGGAGAATGACCCCCGGCCTCTGCATCTGGGAGATGCATACGGCCATTTTATTGATTATTCTCGAGGACCTTACAAAGTAGTACAACAATATGCCTGAATCAGCCATCTTGATAACATCTGCCACTACTCCTATCCATATGATGAAGGGGGTGCAAGCTCGGTCAAATACCTAGACCTCTCACCTAAGCCTAACATCTAAAGCCGGAGGCCCGGACCGAGCCACATACCGGGTCCGGGGCATAATCCGGTCTGACGCACTTACATGTGTCGTCGCCGCCATCTTCCACTAGTCCATCTTCAGAGCAGATTGAGGTGCCAACCTTGGCAGGATCCTCCGCCATCAACGCCATCAAGACGCCAAACGACGACCACCATCTACGCTAGTCCATCTCCAAGCAGAAGGAGCGCTACCACAGGACGAAAACCGACGGAGAATAGGTGAAACGCTGCACACAATGCCGCCGCCAAACACCTCACACGCACCGCAAAGCGCCCACCATGCTTCCGGGAACCCCAGGCGACGGCTTCAAGAAGGAGCGCGAGGAGGGTACGACGCCGTCGCCCGCAAGGGGAACCAGAGCTTTCGCCCAAAGGAAGATCACGGTGAAAGACGGGAGAGGACCTCGATAAGGCCTCCAAGAAGGGGACCGACGCCCAGCAAAGACGCCGCCATTGTCGTGGCCTCCGCCGACGGCCAAGGGTTTCCCCCGGTCCCGCCCCCATCCCATCCACCCAGCCAAAGACCTGGCCAGGGGAGCGCACGCAGCCGGAGAAAGCGTTGGACTACATCGAAGCAGGCACGCCGGGTGACGGGGCACCCCGACCCACTGTAGTAGACGTCCACCGAGACCTCGCCGCCCGCACGGCCGAAGTCGCGGACCACCAGCACCCACGACCGTCGCCCGCCGAAAAGGCAACGCCGTCCACACCGCCCGAGGCCGCCGCCCCGGCATCCACCCACCGCACACATCCCGTCGAAACATGGGGAACGACCCACACCACCGCCACCAGGGAGCACCACACCGCGAACATCCAAGCCGGGCAGGACGAGGCAAGGCCACGCCGGCCAGATCCGGGCGGATCCGGCGAACCCCGACCCACCAGCCGCCAGATCGGAGCAAGGCGGCCGGATCTGATGGGCAGAGCCGTCCCGGGCGACAGGCGCGGGGCGATAACGCCGGCGGCAGCCGCCGCAGAGGGCCGGCCTCGGCGGCCACCAGGGAAAAGCGGGCAGCGGCGCCCGATGCGGGGTGGGGGGCCGGCTCTCCAGAGGTCGAGGTGGGTGCGCGGGGAAGCCCCTGCCGCCGCCTACCGCCGCGCGGGCAAGCCCGACGACGGCTACCGGCGGCGGCGGGGAAGGAGGAGAAGGGGAGGCGGGGGACCGGCGGCGCCTAGGGTTTCGCCCCTGGGTCGCCCTACCAGCTGCAGAGAAGAGAAAAGTGCAGTGATTCCCGATGATGTTGTCGACGGCGGTGATGCAAACTTGACCCAGTTCACATCTGCCTTCTTTATATACGGGGAGGTGATGTTGTTAGATGTAATCTAGATGTTTTTTGGTATCTGCATCTTAGTTTAATTTCGTTCATGCATGTTGTCTATGGTATAGGGCATTGTAGGCACGTGAAACTTCTATTCAGCGTACACGAAATTGAGTATCGAGTATGCCCATGAGGCTGAAGCTATACAACAACGATTTCACCAATCTCACTCTCTATCCTTCTACAAGGTGTCAGACTAACCCTAATACAAAACCCTAGCCGCTTCGGTACGTCGCCTCCCCTTGGGCAGTCGATCTCCATGATCGTCACCGTGGGCCGCACTACCAGTACCTAGGGTTCGTCCGCCAATCGTGCTGATCGCCTGCCCTAAAAAGTCTTTTTCCTGATCTGTTGATCCGGAATTTTTTTCACTATCGCTGGTTGTTTGATCTACGTGTATCATTTTATTTTTAGATCTAATATCGAGTAGCGTATCCACCACCGTCTGTCGTCCACAGTGCACGTCTGCTTCATTGTAATGTTCATTAAGTTACGTTAACAAATGCATTTTTGAAAGACTAAAAGTGAAAATTCAATATGGACCAAGCGAAAATCCCTTCAACACAAGAGCCTTGTAACAAATATAGAAAATTAATTTGGATGGTTACAAGGGCTGGGCAAAAAGTTCAATGCTCGCGAGCATAACAAGTGCTCGATAGCTCAATTTGTTTCAGCTCATGCTCATTATATAACGAACAACTGAGCTTATCAACATTTTTAGCTCATTAAGATTAGTGAGCTTAACGAGCGAGCAAAGAAGTTTCCCGAGCAACTCGTTTAGCTCGTTAATTTTGCTTGCCCAACCTACTTTTGCACTTCCCACACCTCCATCTTCTGCATGTGACTCATTCTTTTAGGTTTAGCTGTAGCGAGTTGCTACTATTCAAAGTTTAATTATGCAAAGATGCACCAGACTGGTGTGTTGCTACTGCTCCGTACTGTGCTACTATTTGATCGTTGTTGCTTAATTTATGCTATTGTAAATTTGTCATGGGTGTGTACGGAGTACATGTTATGATGGGGGGATACTATCTTTTCCGATCGACTAGCCCGGCGCCAGCTTATATAGTACACCAGGGCCCCCAGGGTTATAAAATCCTAGTTGTCTACGTCGGTGGAGGGGAGTACTTCATGGATTCGGCTTCCTTTTTTTACGGTGACGGTGTTATGGACCATTGGTACCTCACGATGCAGGTTTCCGCACTTGTGGGCCAGCCCAAGGACCCTAGGTCGGTTCCCCACTGGGCCACTATGACGTCCCTTGGAGCTATACAAAGAGGACTGGAAGTTTTTCTGTTGAAGAGAACGAATAAGGATCCGTCGAGGACTCCTCTCCATCGACGTAGCCAACTAGGACTCTTGTAAACCTAGCGGCCCGATATCTTAGATAAGTCATGTCGGGCTAGTGTATAGAATGCAACTTATATAATATAATGCTTTGGTCCATATGTGTACTTTGTACATTGTAATTGTAATATAGAGAAAAATGAGTAGGGTATTACCTCGAGTGTGAGGGTGCAAACCTAGGTAAACTATGCACATGTTTCCCCTCCGAACTAATCTCTACACAGAGACACCCTACATAGGGATCTTCCGGATTTGGTCTGACCATGATGGCCCATGCAGGTCCTGCGTGGTGAACACAGAGATCCGGCGACTTCTTCAACTACATGAACATCAATCTCATCCGAATTGGTGGAAAAACTTGTCCATTGAGCTTGGAAGCATGTCATCAATATTGCTCTTGCGCGACCATGCAGAGTAACATGAACGACATAATAATTTACGTCAGACCTGCCTCCTCGAGCACTGTTTCGCCAATCCCTTGGTGGGATATTGCGAAATTGTTTGTACATCAACCCTATATAATTTCACCACAATCCAAAGGTGAGACCTCCGGCTGCCTCCAAAAAGAGAGGTGTTGTCAAATCTAGACAGAAATTCTTGCGAGTTTGGAAGAAGGAGGCTAGAGGTTAAATTGGACATCCTTCGGAGGATCCCATCATTCTGATTCTGCCGAATTTTCATGGTCATGAACCTCAAAATTCCAGCTCGATCAGGCAGTTCAAAGTTAGGTGTAATCCAGACAATTGATTCAATTTGTGGACCTATTTTTTGCAGAGATTAAATCCGACCCAAGTTCATCATTGTCCATGAGCCGCCTATCAGAACGACCTCTGATTGAGGGGATTTTTGTGTATGCTCTCAAGCATATGCCTACAAAATTTGAGCATATTTCCATATGTTCTATGTCGCGGCGCCATTATCGCTCCGGACCAACCTCGTCACTTCTTGCCTTCCAACCTCAGGTGTCAACTTCATCGCATCGCCTTGCGTGCCTACCTTGACACGTCATCTCTGTGTTGAGCCGACTTAGTCGCCCAGGCAATATACGTCCACTATAACCACATTGTGTCATCACCTTCGCGAGCCGACCTGCATCGACATCACCACACCAACATCATCGCCTCACGGATTCCATGCTGCCGGCATTTCCTTCCGTCACTTCATCTAGCCTACGCCGACTGTGCCTCGTCACCAGACTGACCTATTTCATCACGTCGGCTGCCCATGGGGCTTCGCCTCACCGCACCGACCTCTTTCATCACATCGGTCAACCCCGAGGGCTTTGCCTAGACGCGTACGTTGTGCCGTGTCATCACATTATCGAACTGATATCTTTGTCGAGCAGATAGGGGCCAGCTTGGTGACTTGGACCTTGTCCATCTACAAGACCGGACTGTGTCATCAACTCCTGCAGTATAAAAACAGGGGAGCAACTAGTTAACGAACGCTCCTTCGGGAGCCTTGCAACAATCAGCGCCACTTGGCGCGCTCTCAGCCATTTGCCACGTGTCGCGCTCTGGACGCTCCCTTCGGATTTTGTTTTTTTATTTTTCCACACGCGTTTTCAGCTTTTTAAACGGTTTTTTTCAACGTTTTGGATTTCCCCCGGTCTTTCTTAGCTTTTCGATAAAAAAATTGAATTTTTTTTTTGCAAAAAAACACGTTTTCTTTTTTTTCTTTCGTGAAAGTCACGGTTTTTCTTTCGGGAGATGCACGGTTGTACTTTAGCGAGAGTCACGGCCGTGCCTCTCGGAAACGAAAAAAACGCATTTTCTGTTTTTTTTCTTTCGTGAGAGTCACAGTTTTGCTTTCCCGAAAGGCACGGTTGTGCTTTCATGAGAGTCACAGCCGTGCCTCTCGGAAAGGGAAAAACAAAATGCGTTTTCTGTTTTTTTTTCATTCGCGAGAGTCACGGTTTTGTTTTTGCGAGAGGCACGGTTGTGCTTACGCGAAAGTCACGGCCGTGCCTCTCGGAAAGGGAAAAAATACGTGTTTTCTGTTTCTTTCTTTCGCGAGAGTCACGGTTTTGCTTTCGCGAGAGGCACGGTTGTGCTTTCGCAAGAGTCATGGCCGTGCCTCTCGGAAACGAAAAAAAAATGGGTTTTCTATTTTTTTTCCTTACACGAGAGTCACGGTTTTGCTTCAATGAGAGGCACGATTGTGACTTTGCGAGAGGCACGGGCGTGCCTCTTTCGGAAAGGGAAAAAACCGTGCTTCCGGTTCGGATTTTTCGCCCAGTTTTTTCCGTCCGGTTTTTTCGTGAAAAAACAAGTTCGTCAAAACGTATCAACATGGGATCTAGTTTTGAAGATTCGAGATTTAGACACATGGTTTAAGAGATAAAACGTTTTGAATAAATGGATCTACGAAAAAAGGGAAAACACCCAAGTTGCGACAAGTGGCGCGCTGCATGTGCCACTTATCGTGACCTGGAATAGTGGAGTGTTCTTTGCAACAAGTACTCCTTAATTAGTGATTTCATAAAAACAGCTATCTCGCTTCCATCCTTAAACTTTTTTAGTTATAAAATTTTCTTTAGCTCGATCCATACATTTTTATATGCCTTGAGTGAAGATATTTTTACCTTTGGTCAACTTTTATCATGCCTATAATTTACCCTGTACGTTTTCCTTGTCATTTAATTTTGGTCCCCCAAACCAAACCCTGTATGATCTATTATTCAATATGAGCCGCTACTAACAAAAGTGACCGGACCCTCGCGCCCTCCCCCTCCCCCCACTGCCGGCCACCACTCCGGCCCCGGTGTCCTCGCGTCCGCCGGCCACCACTCTGGTGCCGGCGTCCACCAGCCATGGCCTCTAGGGTCTCCTTTTCTAGGGCGTTGTCTTCCTCCTCCTCTGGGTCCCAGGCGCCCCCTCCTGCTCGGCTTCCCCTTCGTTGGGTACGGCTTTCGGGCCTATCTTCCAGGGCGGCGCGGCTGGTCCTCCCGGGCCGCCTGCGGTGGATCCCTCGGTGTGGCGAACGCGCACAGGCCGCCGCCCGTGCCGCCCCGCCTCTCCGCCTCCCCCGCCCGCCACCCGCCGCCATCGCTCGCCGGTCGACGCCCTGCCCACATCGAGGCCGCCCAAGACCAGCATCCTCCGCAGCCCTTCATGCACTACTAGGGAAAACCTTATACACAGAATCTTAGCAGCAGTGTGGTTTAAAAACAAACGCTACTGCTAATTAGCAGTAGCGAGCTCCAGGAAACCGCGCTAGTAACATCCCGATAGCAGTAGCGCTCTAGGTGAATTAAGCGCTACTACTATAATTGCCAGGGCGTTGTCCCAGGCTAGATATAGTAGTAGCACCCTTCTCCTGGACGCGCTACTGCTAAAGTACTCAGTAGCAGCGTTTTTCTTCAAAACTCGTTGTTGCTAAGTATCACCGCAACTAATTAAGTTTAGTCCCATACTGCTAAGTGAACAAGGTGTTTACCACCTTAAATATGTTACTTCTCAAACTATCTCGAGCACTTTGTCTTCATTGAACTATATGTGTAGGATTGGTGGCTGCAATATGAATCTTCGCCTGTGCCTATACATGTACGGTGAAGATTCATGTTGACTATTTAGATTCTACACAAAAGGATCAATGATGACCAATGTATATTTTTGATTCTACACAAAATAACTGCTTCCTTTAGCAATAGCGTTTTTTCCTAAAACGCGCTATAGCTAAATTAGCTATAACGCGAGTGCTACTGCTAGTTCGACCTAACCACCCGTGTGCGGGCTCAAAATTTTGCTAAGTCCTCCTTTCCCCCCTGTTCTTCTATTCCTCTGTCGCCGCCACCCGAGCCCGAGCCTGCCCTCACCGCCGCCGCCCGAGGCCGCCCTCAACCTCACCGCCGCCGCCCGCCGCCGCTCTCGACCTCACCGTCGCCGCCCTCGACCTCACCGCTGCCGCCCGAGCCCGCCCAGGACCGCCGCCTCGCGACCCGGAGCCTGCCCTCGCCGCCCCTACATCCGTCGCTGAGCACCTCCCCGCCACTGTCTCTCCTCTCTCTGTAAGCCCCCCACCCCCTCTCTCTGCTTAGTTAGTAGATGTTTTTTAGTAGTAGTAGATGTTAATTTAGGGTTCATAGATAATGATTTTTTGTAGTAGTAGATGTTAATTAGTAGTAGTGATGGTACTAGTTAACTAGGGCAGTATGGTTAATAGTAGATGTTTTTTACTACTGTATAATGTAGTTTTTACTGTTTTTAGTAAGTGTTTAAAATAATTTGTAAGTAAATTAATAAACTAGTTGAACTAGTTTAGTTTTAGTTGAACTAGTTTAGTAAGTAAATTAATAAACTAGTTGAACTAGTTGAATTAATAGAACTAATGTATTTTTAGTAAGAAAATTAATATAACTAGTTGAACTAGTTTATTTTTAGTTTATTTCTATTTATAGTAAGTTTATATTTAGTAAGAACTATTTGAATTAATAGAACTAGTTGAACATGTCACATTTGTTATTATTTTTTTAGTTTAAGCATTTATTCCCGCATCGATGTCGTTCGCTAGGGTTTTATTTATATGGTTTTTGTTCTTGCAGAAATCAAGGAGCCCCTCCATCATCCCCTTCACCGACCCCCTCCGACCTCGAGGTGAGACGAGCCAAATCTCCATGTCAATATGAGTCCTATAAGATATGATGTAGATAAAAACATGTATATATATCTTGTCTTGCTCAAATAGGATATGTGGTTGCCCAAGTGGCCGGTCATGTTCATGTTACACCTCCGAGTGGCCTATGTTTTTCCGGAGTGTTGATTAAATTCCGCTCCGGCAAATTTCAGGTGCTCGATATGTCCTGTTTTAGCAAAGGTCATGCCGGAATTTTTCGTGAATTTTGGCATGACTTGTGCTAGAATATGTAGGAAATATCGAGTGGCCTGGAGTTTCTAGAAAAATATTTAAACGACATTTTGGGTTGACATTAAGTCTGCCGAGGCTCCATCACCGAAGGTCAAAAAATCAACGAGGGAGTGTATCCACCATATATGAGAGAGGACGAAGAATCCCGACTGTTGTCGTGGGGGTCGTTTCTCCTTCTTTTCCTTGTGCTAGACCTTTGTTATGCACTAGGGAAAGAAGGAGTAACGACCATCACCGACGGTCGCAAATGTCAGAGAGTAGGAATCAGTGAGGGAGAGTCTCCACCATATAGGCTCGGCAGACCGATAGTCAACCCGTGATGAATAATAATGACCTAATTTAATTTCTATAGCACATATATTTAATTGCACAAGTTTAATATTTTAATTATGAACATAGGAAATGTCGTACTCGGACGACGAAATTCTTTCGAGGGAGTGCTCCTGGTGCCACGACGACCGGGGTTTCTGCGATAGGCCTCACCTGGACGAAGATCGGCGCTTCGCATTAAGCTCGAGGAGGCCTTCGATTGTGATACGGTAAGCTACGACGAAAAGTGTTTTTTTCGTAATTAAGTTCGACTTGTACAACTTCAACATGTAATTTTTGTCTTTTACAATTCGACTAGCTTATCCCATGCCATGCAAGACCCTATGTCTTGAAGATCATGAGAGGAATGAAACAAAGAAAATTAACCTAAGGACCCATCATCGTATGGATTTTGAGGTAAATCTATACAATTCTGAGAGCATATCCCGTTTTGGTTGCTCGTGTTGGGAAGCACTTTGCTCCTGACATCGACCAAGACAATTTGGACATTTGGGTCCTTGTTGATACGCTTCCAATTCTACTGCTATGTGAGTTTCTCAAACATATTTATTAACTAATTTATATTATTCATTTCAAAATAGTTGACAGCTTATTTTCATTGTTCAAACAATGTGCGGAACATGGTAGACAGAACCTATTACACCGATGGCTCCGAGTTAACTTATCTAGGGAAAAATCATCTGGTCGCATTTTGTACTGATCTTGAGAATTACAATATCTATAATAAAACTCCTCCACATTATGGTCAATACGTGCCACTAGTACACATGTTGAACTACGGTAACATCCATGGAGATGCCATGGTAAGATTTTTTACTATTACGACACCATGCATCTTTTGCATAAATTCTTTTAGAACTTAACTACATTGCTAACTATGAAGTTATTACTGTGTTTTTCAACAGAAAATCCCGGATGATTGTGTGCCTCATCTGATGTATCAGAATGGTCGCCTTAATGTTTTGAACATACAGCCAGGTCGTCCTACGAATCTCACATGTCCATATCGGATTTCTAAAAGAGATAGAGACATGAAAATTACAAAATGGAAAAAAAATGTATGGACAGTCGTAAGGAGCTACTTTGTAACGCCCTCAATGCGGCTATATCTCCCACGTGTCGAAGAACGACTTAGAGGCATAACAGCATTGAAAGCAATGTCGCAAGTGAGGTAATCTTCACACAACCCATATAATACATAAGGGAAAGAGATACATAGTTGGATTACAATCGCCACTTCACACAATTACATGAATAAAGCATTACATCATCCAAATACAATCAAGGTTCGACTACGGAACCAAAATAAAAGAAGACTACCCCAAATGTTGCACAGATCCCCGATCGACCCGACTGGGCTCCACTACTGATCAACTAGAACGAAACAACACAAAGGACAAGATCTTCATCGAGCTCCTCCTTGAGCTTGGTTGTGTTACCTGCTCGGTTCAATGACACCTGCAAACTGGTTTTGAAGTATCTGTGAGTCACGGGGACTCAGCAATCTCACACCCTCGCGATTAAGACTATTTAAGCTTATAGGAAAGGCAAAGGTATGATGTGGAGCTGCAGCAAGCGACTAGCATATATGGTGGCTAACATATTCGCAAAAGAGAGCGAGAAAAGAAGGCAAAAGCACGGTCGAACAACTATGATCAAGAAGTGATCCTAGAACAACCTACGTCAAACATAACTCCAACACCGTGTTCACTTCCCGGACTCCGCCGGAAAGAGACCATCACAGTTACACACGCAGTTGATGCATTTTAATTAAGGTCACTTCAGGTTTTCTACAACCGGACGTTAACGAATTCCCATCTGCCCGTAACCACGGGCACGGCTTTCAAAAGTTCAAATCCCTGCAGGGGAGTCCCAACTTAGCCCATGACAAGCTCTCACGGTCAACGAAGGATGTACCTTCTCCCGAGACATTCCGATCAGACTCGGTATCCCGGTTCTACAAGACAATTTCGACAAGCTAAAACAAATCCAGCAACACCGCCCGAATGTGCCGACAAATCCCAATAGGAGCTGCACATATCTCGTTCTCAGGGCACACTCAGATGAGCAATCCGTACAACTAAAACCAAACCTCGAGTTTCCCCGAGGGGGCGCTGCACAGGGCTCTAGTTTGGACCAACACTCAGAGGAGCACTGGCCAGGGGGGGGGGGTTAAAATAATGACGACCCTTGAGTCTGCAGAACCCAAGGGAAAGAAAAGGCTAGGTGGTCCTTGTAGTGGTCGCGCGAGGCAGGCTTGCCAGTCGCCGGAGTGTCCAGACGAGGAGCAGAGGCGCGAAGTCCCGTCCTGCTCGAAGCAGGGGTAGCTGGGGCGGCGACAGGGGATGGCGAGGCAGGGGACGCATTTGGCGATGCACTGACTTGGCGCGGACGAAGGCACGGCTCCGGGCGGTGCAGGTAGCAGACGAGGCGGATCCGACTGGCCGACGCCGGATCCGGGCAACAGCGGCACGGTGGAGCTCAGGGGCGGCGTTGGGGACGAGATCGAGGCCGGCCATGGCGTCGGGCACCGTGCTCTTCGTTCCCTGCAGGCAGACGATGACGGGAGAGCGAGGTGAGCACGGTAAGAAGAAGCAAGGAAGAGAAAGGGCATGGGCGCGAGGGAGGAGTAAGGGCCTCGATCCAATCGGGATTTGGGCTCAGGCTGCCTGCGGGTTCGTCCGGTGTTGACAACGAGCTGGAGCGGTGATTTGGTTCGATTGGATGGAGGAGGAGACCGAGGAGAAGGGGATCAGGGAGGATCCTGATGGCGATTTGATTTTTGGCGGCGGCGAGGAGGAATGATGGGACAGTTCCCCTAGATTTTAGGGTTGGACTGATACATATATAACATGTGGATTTTAGGGTAGGGGCTACCTCGTCCCTCCGATCGAAATCGGGCGGTCGAGAAAAAATATATTAGGAAGTACAATTAACAAAACAGAGACGTTTTGTAGATGTTTGGGGATGATCCGGACTCATCGGTCACGACTGCTCGGGTCGGGCCCGGGACAATTTTCGGACGCGCGCGAGAGGTCTATTGGAACTTTTGGGTTGTGCAGAAGGGCTCGAGCTGAGAGAAGAGAAGAGAGAGAGGCCCGGCGGCTGTTTTCGGAGACCGAAAACGTCCGACGTTTTGACCGGCTATATTGCCGCTATAGTTAAACGTTGGGGCGTCAAACGAACTCCGAATGCGATGAAACTTGACAGGAGGTCTATCTACACTATAATAAGACCACACGCCAACTTTCATTCCATTCTGAGAACATTTTCTGTCCACTTATAAAATAATATTTCGGACGTGCCGCGGGCGCGTGCGAGTGTGGTTGGCCTCAGAACGGACAACAGACGGAACTGGGGGAATCCAGACGGGTGCAAGTTTTGAAAACATGATGATGCAATGCCAATGATGACATGGCAAGATGCAAAACGCAAGCAAATGACAAGGCAACAACAGGGAATAACTGGAAGACACCTGGTGCAACGGCCTTTGGGCGTTACATACTTGGAAGCAACACTGTGCGAAAGGCAAGAATTAGAGACTGGATAATCTCCATTCTCCATAATGGAGAGTCAGGGGATATTTTGTTTTATGCTATTTTACCTAAGAGAATATAGTAGGTCCTAAGAGAATGTAGTAGTTCCTATGAGGTACAATATTTATTATGTGGTACAATGTATTAGAGTTGATGATGAGGAATAGTTGTGATTATGACTAGTGACCAACTTTCTATGTGATGTCTCATTGATGAAAACGATGATCATGAGGAGGTGTTATATGACAATGATGTATTATAATGATAAGATGTTAATGATATGATGATGATGACGATGATATTTATTATATCATTGGGTGAAAGAACCGCGGACTAGTTTCAAGTGGATGTCCATCCACTTGAAACTAATCCGCGGTTCTTTCACCCAATGATGTAATAACTCATTATGACGTAAAAACAATCTCTAAATTGTTGCTGTATGAAAACTTGTATAAAGGTGTATGAATAAAACGTGAAATGAAAAAGAAATAAAATACGAAATAATACTAGTAGCGCGTGCAGGGAGAAGCGCTACTAGTAATTACCAGTAGCGCTGTTTGGAGAAAACGCTACTACTAAGTCGATATAACAGTAGCTTCGGTTAACCCACGCTACTGCTAACCTTTAGCTGTAGCGTGGTACCAGTAGCGCATCATCCCGCGCTACTCATAGGCCTAAAACCCGCGCTGCTGCTAGGCTTTCCCTAGTAGTGATGGGTGCTGCTACAACTATGGGGAGGAAGGCCACATCTCGGCCAAGTGCTGGAATCCCACAAAGTGCGTGCGCTGCAATGGGAGCGGCCACATTGCTCGTGAGTGCTCCAAGCCGCGGAGCCCTTCGCCAGTGGCCGTGGAGGCGCGCCCACCTCCGCTGCTGCGCCAGCCTGTGCCGGCACCCGCGGGGCCTCTCGTAGGCTCTTGCGGCTCGTCATCCAGACTGCCACCTCCCCCGCCGGGGCCTCCTCCGCCTAGGGCGGTCCGTCTTGTCCGGCCATGGAGTGCGGTGGTTCGCTCTGGGGTGGAGCCTGCGGTGGCCGGTCCGGGGTTCTCTGTCCCCTTCACTGGCCAAGTGGGTTCTGGTGTGCTGTCCCGGCCGGTGTCGTCGCCGCTACTGGTGGAGAGGTACTTCCAGGAGGCCTCTGAGGATCCTGCCTGGATGGAGGGGGATCTCGCGCATGCTGAGGTGGTCACGGTCACCAGGGAGAGGCCGGCGGTTGACTTGGCATCAGCTGCGTGTTGGAATTTCCCAAGGATCGAACACACGATCACGCTGCAGCTCAACTGGTCGTATACGCGCAACTCGCCTTGATGTATAAGAACTAGCTGTAGCACTTGATATCACGCCGGCGCTCACGCAAACACCAGGACCAAAACACACGCGCACGAAAGCAGCACTCGAAGTTGGCCAGAGACACGTGTCGTGCCTCGTAATAATCTCTTTATTGTTTTTCGTTTTTCTGGTGGTGTTACAATCTTAGCAGCCCTGGTGCATATATATATGCAGCCTCCAGGACCAAAGCCTAACCTACCCAAACTAGACACGGCTAAACAAACTTAGTAGGACAAGACTAAAGCGCACACATGGATACGGAAGGACTAACCTATCCTACCACGCTATTGACTCAAACATCATAACTTTCCTTAACTAATCAACCGGCAACGTTGATCATCCTAGTACTAATCCTAATCAAACTAGACTAGAACCTCACGTATAACTTGTACTTGTCAAATTTTGCACATCCCTAATTACCTATCATAATGTTTGGATTATTCCAACACTGCCGCGGCCTTGCATGTGGAGTTCGGGATTAGCCCGGCGGACATTTCAATTCTCCCATACTTCCCGGAAGATTTGTTGGTAATTTGCAACAATCCGTTTGTCAGGCAGTTAATGGTGGAACAGAGAGAAGCCTCCTCACCTTGGTTCTCTCTCTCTCGTTGCGGCCCTGGCTCCGGCAAGGACAGGCCACCGGCGCAGCCATGCCCTTCTTGGTGCCCCTGGAGCTGCGTGGAGTTCCTGCGCATGCATGGACGAGGAGGACAGCCGAGGTAGTTTTCCGGGGCCTGGGGCTCGTGCACCACGTTGCAGGCAGGACGGCGAACAGATTCGATATGTCTGGTTTCCGTGTGTGGCTTCGGACAGATGATCTGGCAAGAATCCCCGGCTCCTGCCTCTTGTTCATGGAGGAGCCGAGGGAGGCTCGTGTGGATGGTGGGCCTGCAGCGCTATGCTACCCGATAACCATTACCATCCTTGGTGAGCCCGTCATGGTTGCTAGTTTGGATGCGCCATCCCCGCGGGCGCCACCGCCGCCGTCGCCGCCTTCGGGTGATGCTGGGGGTGCAGATGGGCACGCCCCAGAGAATGGGGCCATGCCGGGTGCGCGTGAGGATGGTGGCTCGTCGGGCAAGCTCGTCGGGCGACCATGCAGGCTCTGCTGGTTCGTCGGTGCCACCGCCGGCGCCGCGGATGGCTCACATGCTGGCCGTACGGGCGATGGAGGGCAGGGCGGTGGCCCCCAGCATGCCTTGCAGATACTTCACTGAGGTTAGGCGCTCTTCCTATACACACTAGTAGAAAAGGGGGTAAAGGTCCATGCCGGGTCAGCCCATTAGTCCCGGTTCGTGAGGTTCAGTCACGAACCGGGACTAATGTGAGCATTGATCCTGATTCGTGCGGCTAAAGCATTAGTCCCGGTTCAGCTGAGCCCTTTAGTCCCGTTTTGAGGCACGAACCGAGATTAAAGGATGCGATGCCCTTTAGTCCCGGTTTGTGTCTCAAACCGGGACTAAAGATTAGACTTTTAGTCCCGGTTTGAGACACAAACCGGGACTAAAGGGTGCAATGCCCTTTAGTCCCGGTTTGTGTGTCAAACCGGAACTAAAGGTCCCATTTTCAAACTCTACCCCCCTCCCCTGTGGATTGCCTTTTTTGTTTCGAAAAAATCAAAAAAAAGATAAAAACTTCAAAAAATAAAATCCTTGGAGAGGTAGTTATATTACTACATCTACTAGTTAGGAAAATTTAAAAAGTTAAATTTGGACATTTTTGCAAAAAATGTAGGGAAAATGTAAAACGGATATAACTTTTGCATACGATGTCGGAAAAAAATGTATAATATATCAAAATGTTCAGAACGAAAATCCGCTTCCGATTTTGATGGCCTACCGTCTGTTTGTAAATATTTAGAATCCTCAAATTCTAAAAGGAAAAAAGCTATGCTCAAATTTCAGTTTTTTTTTGAATTTTTGTTAAATCTGGTCAAACTATGGTCAAACTACTTATTTAAGAAGTATTAGTGTTAATAAATAATTATTCAAGAATATTAGTGTTACTAAATAATTATTTCAGTTTTTTTGAATTATAGTCAAATATGGTCAAATTGTGGTCAAACTGTGGTCAAACAATGGTCAAACTACTTATTCAAGAAATATTAGTGTTACTAGATAATTATTGCAGTTTTTTTGAATTTTGGTCAGATCTGGTCAAACTGTGGTCAAACTGTGGTCAAACTAGGGTCAAACTACTTATTCAAGAAATATTTGTGTTACTAAATAATTATTGTTTTTTAGAACAATAGTTTCAAACTCAAATAGTGAAATGTGTGACTACATGCTCAAGCTAAATTCCTGAGGGTTAATAGGATTGACATCTTACTATCTGTCAGGAAAACAACAAGTGCAAACTTGGAAACGAGGGAGAATAGAACCCGGAAGTTAAGCGTGCTCAGGCTGGAGTAGTGAGAGGATGGGTGACCATTCGGAAAGTGATGAAGGATGATTAGAGATTAAAGGTTAAATTGAGCAGTGATGAGGGGTGATTAGAGATTAGAGGTTAAAATAATTAAGAAATTTGAAAATCAAAAAAAAATTCAAAAAAAATTTCAAAAAAAACATAAAATTTCCTTTAGTTATCTACTAGTGGCAGAGCCTCTTTTGACCGCTCAAAGCAGGCTGGGCCAGCCCAATCTGGTGCGTCAGCGGTCCTCCGGTGGGTCATGCATGCGGACCGGTCTTGCATCGGATCCGAGGGATTCGCCTGCTTCGGTGAACCTCCCAAGGCCAATACCCAACGGTAGCATGGGTGAGAGAGGAGGCGCGTGGATAGAGATTCCCAGATGGACGGGGGCTCAATGAATCGCAAGGAGACCAATGTGCGAGTCGGCAGCGTTTTCTTCTCGCTGGGCGGGCCGGTTCATGAGGAGCCAATGGTGGACGAGGACGTGGATCCTAGGAATCGGAGTTGGCAGCACCTGCAGTGAGCACTTATTGGGCGAGGAGCAAGATTTGTCCCCCGCTACAGAACCACAGCCTGGCGCGTAGTTTGAGGAAGATCCAAACCAGGAGTTGGCTGCCACCGGGTTTGATTCGCCTGTGGTTGACCTAGCGCATGTGCAGATGGGAGTCACCTTTTTGGTTAGTCTCACAACGGATCCTGAGGAGGCCATTTGTCCGGCCCTCACGGGCGGAGAGCCATGCAGGCCATGGCCCTGTTTGGATCAATGGGTTAGAGTTAGTTTGGGTTAGTTTGGACTCAACTAATCCAAAAGTATTCAAACAGGAGGGTTAGTTTGGGTTAGATGCATCTAACTCATCCAAAAAAACTAACCCATCCAAGAGGTGTTTATTTAGGTTAGTTTTTCTCGGGACCACTAAAAATCACATTTTTCTCTCGCTCTTCCCGTAGCAGATCCCTCTTCACTTCCTCGAAGCTTCTCATCCTCTCCCTCCTCCCTCTTGCACCTTCCATGAAGGCGCCTCGCCGTATCCGTGCTCCATCTAACCCTGCCATCCAAACACCTCTTTGGTTAGAGTTAGTTTACGGTTAGTTTAGAGTTAGAATCTAACTCTAACCTCTAACTAAGTTAGAGTATCCAAACAGGGCCCATGCATAAGTGGAGACACATGCACACCGCGCACTCCTGTAGCAGTGCAGAGTAGGGTGGACTTGTTGTGTGCGGATTTGGGGCGCACTTTATCACCAATTTTGGTTGAGCTGTCCAGCCGTGGACCGAAAGCCAACAAGAAGAGGCCTAGGCAAAAGAGGCAGCCGGTGTCTAAGGAGGAGAGTTGTTTGATTGGCCAGGAAGGGGCAAGGCTCCAAGGTGTCCAAGCAGCAGAATGTACTCATTCGGAAGCTGTGTCTTGCGAATGAAGGTAAAAAAATCAGTGACTCTGCGTTGCAGGCCTATGCGCAGCTGTTCGAGACACCGTTGACCGACACTCACATTAGGGCGATCCTAGCTCTATTTGGTTGGCAGCCGTCGATCTTGCCGGCATTCGAGGGTGAGCCCCTGGTGGCGGATACGCACTAGGGTGCGGTGGTGGTGGATTTGGTGAGTTAGCATCATGAATAGCCAGCCTTTCAAAACCTTAGTGTGGAACATGCGCGGATTCAACAACCCAACGCGTAGGAGTAGGTAGCTCAGGTAGTGGCTGCGGCAAACCCAAGTGTGGTTTGACTGCAGGAAACTAAAATGGAGGTTGTCACGCTGGATGTAGTTCGTCATTGCCTCGGGTATAAATTTGGAAACTTTTACTACTTGTCGGCGTCTGGCACACGTGGTGGCATCTTGTTGGCATGGGATGAGTCTGTAGTCTGCGTGTCCAACCCACACTACACGGACTACACCCTTACGACCCTGATTAAGTTGGTGGAGGGACCGCAATGGTGGTTTACGGGTGTTTATGGACCACATCTTGACCACGAGAAGTTGCTGTTCCTACAAGACTTGATAGATATTCGAGAGTTGCATGCTGGGCCGTGGATGGTAGCAGGCGATTTCAACCTTCTAGTCAACCCCGAGGATTAACACAATGAGAGGATTAACCGCAGAATGATGGGAACATTCCGTTCTAAAGTAAACTTGCTCGAGCTGAAGGAGGTTTATCTAAATGGACGCCGTTACGCACGATCTAATGAGATGACAAACTTAACGCTGGAGAAGGTGGATCATGTTTTTTGTAACGCTTCCTGGGAGGAGCTGCACCCGACATGCTGCCTTAGCGCGGTGGGCTCAGCCATTTCGGACCATTGCCCACTCCTGCTTGACTAGAACACGGAGCTATCCATGGGATCACACTTTAAGTTTGAGGCATTCTGGACAAAGGCCGAGGGTTTTATGGATATCGTAGCGATGGCCTGGGAATCGGTACCCCGTGGGGGTAATCCGTTCATGACTCTGGATAGGAAGCTGAGAGCCACGTCAAAAAGCTTAAAGAGATGGAGTGATCGGTGGATTGGTAATGTGAAGCTGCATATTGCAATTGCGCTGGAAGTGATCCAGCGGCTAGACAAGGCAATGGACATGCGAGCTCTTTCTAAACAGGAGTGGGAATTATGGAGATTGCTTAAGCATAAGCTGTTGGGATTGTGTTCTCTTGAGCGGGCCATCACGCGATAGCGGTCTAGGATCATTTTCCTTCAGGAAGGAGAAGGCAACACGAGGCTATTCCACCAGTCGGCGTGTCACCGACAGCGGAGGAACATGATCACCTCGCTGTCGAATGGGAATTCGGTGGCCACGAACCAAGAGGAGATTGCAAGCATGGTGGATGGGTATTACAAGGACCTGATAGGAGCGGCTCCACAGCGAATAAACTCCATCAACCTAGAGGCGCTCTAACTCCCCTGCTAGGACATGCCGGGCTTGGATATTGCCTTCACGGAGGAGGAGGTGCGGAGGATTGTAACTGCAATGCCTATGGATAAGGCCCCAGGCCCAGATGGATTCACCAGTCGCTTTTATGCGACATGTTGGGAGATTATAAAGGAGGACATCATGGCCGCGCTTAGCTCCTTCTTTCGAGGAGATATGAGAGGCTTGTATGCTATCAACAAGGACATTGTCTCTCTGTTGCCAAAGGTGGATGGAGCGATCAACATAAAAGATTTCAGGAAGGTGAGCCTGGTCCACGGAGTGATCAAGATCATTGACAAAGTGCTCGCGGTTAGATTGTCATTGGAGCTACTGGGGCTGGTTGGCAAGCACCAGAGTGCATTTGTCAAGGGCCGCTCAATCCATGACAACTTCATGTTGGTGCAAGGTATAACAAGGAGACTGCACGTGCTCAAAGAGCCAACCATCATGATCAAGCTCGATATTTTGAAGGCGTTTGATTCGGTCCAGTGGCCCTTCTTGGTGGAAGTGATGTGATCCATGGGCTTTAGCACAAAGTGGATTGGCTGGATTTGTGGACTGCTTGCAACATCTTCAACGAGGATCATAGTCAATGGCGTGCCGGGAGAGCCTATATACAATTGTCAAGGCTTGCGACAAGGGGATCCTGTCTCTCTGATGCTATTCATCCTCACAATGGAACCACTTTAGAGAATGTTCGGCATTGATCTCGAGCGTGGCACCCTATCTCCACTAGCATCGAGGGGTTTAACCCAAAGAGTTTCTATGTTTGCTAATGACGTCATGATCTTCCTGAAACCATAAGTTGAAGACCTAACTACTTGTGCAGCCCTGCTGCATCTTTTCGACGAAGCATCAGGCCTCAGAGTCAACTTACAAAAGAGCGCAATATTACCAATCCGGTGTAGCACGGAGATCATGGAGAGGATTGTGCAAATCCTTGGATGCCCCAGGGTTCTTATCCTTGCAAATACTTGGGGCTCCCTCTTGCAAGCACTGAAATTATAGGTGACAGATAGTTTTGGGATAAGATAATTTGTAACGAGTAACAAGTAACAAAAGTAAATAAAGTATAGCAAGGTGGCCCAATCCTTTTTGTAGCAAAGGACAAGCCTAGACAAATTCTTATATAGAGAAAAGCGCTCTCGAGGACACATGGGAATTATTGCCAAGCTAGTTTTCATCACGTTCATATGATTCGCGTTCGGTACTTTGATAATTCGGTATGTGGGTGGACCGGTGCTTGGGTACTGTCCTTACATGGACAAGCATCCCACTTATGACTAACCTCTACTGCAAGCATCCGCAACTACAACAAAAGTATTAAGGTAAACCTAACCATAGCATGAAACATATGGATCCAAATCAGCCCCTTACGAAGCAACGCATAAACTAGGGTTTAAGCTTCTGTCACTCTAGCAACCCATCATCTAGTTATTACTTACCAATGCCTTCCTCTAGGCCCAAATTATGGTGAAGGGTCATGTAGTCGACGTTCACATAACACCACTAGAGGAGAGACAACATACATCTCATCAAAATATTGAACGAATACCAAATTCACATGACTACTAATAGCAAGACTTCTCCCATGTCCTCAGGAGCAAACGTAACTACTCACAAAGCATATTCATGTTCATAATCAGAGGATTATAATATGCATATAGGATCTGAACATATGATCATCCACCAAATAAACCAACTAGCATCAACTACAAGGAGTAATTAACACTACTAGTAACCCACAGGTACCAATCTCAGACTTGGAGACAAGAATTGGATACAAGAGATGAACTAGGGTTTGAGAGAAGATGATGCTGGTGAAGATGTTGATGGAGCTTGACCCCCTCCCGATGAGAGGATCGTTGGTGATGACGATGGCGATGATTTCCCCCTCCCGGAGGCAAGTTTCCCCGACAGAACAGCTCCGCTGGAGCCCTAGATTGATTCCGCCAAGGTTCCGCCTCATGGCGGCGGAGTCTCGTCCCGAAAGCTGGCTTATGATTTTTTCCTCATCGAAAGACTCCATATAGCAGAAGATGGGCATCGGAGGGCCACCAGGGGGCCCACGAGACAGGGGGCGCGCCCAGGGGGGTAGGGCACGCACCCCACCCTCGTGGGTAGGGTGTGTCCCCCTCAGGAACTTCTTGCGCTCAGTATTTTTTATATATTCTGAAAATGACTTCCGTGAAGTTTCATGATTTCTGGAGCTGTGCAGAATAGTTCTCTAATATTTGCTCCTTTTCCAGCCCAGAATCCCAGCTGCCGGCATTCTCCCTCTTTATGTAAACCTTGTAAAATAAGAGAGAATAGGCATAAGTATTGTGACATAATGTGTAATAACATCCCATAATGCAATAAATATCGATATAAAAGCATGATGCGAAATGGACGTATTAACTCCCCCAAGCTTAGACCTCGCTTGTCGTCAAGCTAAAGCCGAAATCGAAAAATATGTCCACATGTTTAGAGATAGAGGTGTCAATAAAAATAAAATACGGACATGAGGGCATCATGATCATTCTTAGAACAAAAACTTATATAATTTTTGTCATATGATCTCTTATGCTAGAGTAACAATTAAATCGCAATCTCAAGTATGAATCATAAACTTCACTGAAAACTAAAAAACTGTAATCTCAGTCATTGGAGCAATTGCAGTTTATCATAACATAGGAAAGAGTCAATATAAGAGCTTTTCAGCAAGTCCACATACTCAACTATCATATAGTCTTTCACAATTGCTAACACTCACGCAATACTTATGGGTTTGGAGTTTTAATCGGACACAGAGAAAGATAGGGGCTTATAGTTTTGCCTCCCAATGTTTTACCTCAAGGGTAATGTCAACAATAATAGTTCATGAAAACTCACATCCAATTAGCCATATATACCAGGATCTTTCCGACATGTTGTGCTTGCCAAAAGATAAAATTTAAAAAGGAAGGGTGGAGATCACCAAGACTCTTATGCAAGGTAGGAGATAAAAGTAAAAGATAGGCCCTTTGCAGAGGGAATTAGAGTTTGTCATGCGCTTTTATGGTTGGATGCACAAAATCTTAATGCGAAAGAACGTCACTTTATATTGCCACTTGTGATATGGAACTTTATTATGCAGTCCGTCGCTTTTATTTCTTCCGTATCACACGATCGTATAAAGCTTATTTTCTCCAACACTAATAAGTCATACATATTTAGAGGGCAATTTTTATTGCTTGCGCCGATGACAACTTGATTGAGGGATCTTACTCAATCCATAGGTAGGTATGGTGGACTCTCATGGCAAAACTGGTTCAAGGGTGTTTGGAAGCACAAGTAGTATCTCTACTTGGTGCAAAGAATTTGTCTAGCATGAGGGGGAAAGGCAAGCTCAATCATGTTGGATGATCCATGACAATATAATTTATCTCAGATGTAAGAAAAACTAACCCATTATGTTGTCTTCCTTGTCCAACGTCAACCCTTTACATGTCATATTTTAATGAGTGCTCTCAATCATAAAAGATGTCCAAGATAGTGTATTTATATGTGAAGACCTCTCTTTCTTTATTACTTCTAATTAATTGCAACAATGACCAAAACTGTGTTTGTCAACTCTCAACAACTTTTAATCATCATAATCTTTATAGGTGAGCTCATTACTCTCCATAAGATCCATATGATCTCTTTTATTTCTTTTTATTCTTTCTCTTTTATTTTATTCACTCAAGATCATGGAAAAATAATCAAGCCCTTGACTCAACACTAATCTTTATTATATATAGCTCACAGACTCGATTACATAGAAGGATCATAAAGCAAAACTCACAACTAGATCATACTAAAACTTTATTCTACTAGATCAAGACATTATCAAAAGGATCGAACTAAGAGAAAAAACCGGTAAAGATAGAAGTGATGGTGATACGATACCGGGGCACTCCCCCAAGCTTGGCAGTTGCCAAGGGGAGTGCCCATACCCATGTGATTATATCTCTTTTGCCGGTGAAGGAGTTGATGGTTTTGTTGAAGGCATAGGCTTGTCGTCCCTCTTCCAAGGCATAGGCTCACCATCATGGAAGGATGATCGAGTCTCCTGAAACCTCAAATCTGCAGCCAAACTCATCCTCTTGAATCTATATTCATACTCATAGTTTTGATTTTGCAGGTCATAGATCTGGGCTTGGAGGGGCTCGATTTTCTCATGAAGCTTGAAGATGGCCTCCCCAATGTCCTTGACGTCCAGCTTGTGGTTGTTGGTGAACTCCGTGATCATAATGTGATTGGAGTCGAGTCCACGCTTCACCATCTCCTGACACTTGAAAACTTCTTGCTCCAATGCCTCGAGCCTTGCCTCTGTGCTTCCGGTCTTCCTTGGTCCCTCAACATCACGGATGTGCAACAACCCCTCACGCATCTCAGTGGTTTGAGGGTGTTGTGACACTTCCGCGAGGTAGGGGTTGATGACCTTCTCGAAGAACTGGTCCTTGGGGGCACTTGAAGACGACATGACGACCTGGATCTGTCAGAAAAAATGCTCGAAACAAAGATAGAGGATATTTGCGTGATACGAGAGTTAAAACTTTTGGGAGATTATATAATGAATTTTTACTGAACAAAATACGTAACGTGCAAGAAAACGGAGTCCGGAGAGCACACGAGGTGCCCACGAGGTAGGGGGAGCGCCCAGGGGGGTAGGGCGCGCCCTCCACCCTCGTGTCCTTCCCGTACTGCTTCTTAATTTTCTATTTTTCTAAATATTCCAAAATGGAGAAAAATTGCCATTAGATCTGTTTTGGAGTCGGTTTACTTACCTTATCACATACCTATTCCTTTTCGGAGTCTGAAACGTTCTGGAAAGTGTCCCTTATGTATTCCTCCGGGGTTACAGTTTCAATAATATTGGTGAGGGAGTCCTGGATTATGGGGTATCCGGACAACCGAATTATATCCTTTGGCCGGACTGTTGGACTATGAAGATACAAGATTGAAGACTTTGTCCCGTGTCCGGATGGGACTCTACTTGGCGTGGAAGGCAAGCTAGGCAATACGGATATGTATATCTCCCCCTTTGTAACCGACCTTGTGTAACCCTAGCCCCTTCCGGTGTCTATATAAACCGGAGGGTTTTAGTCCGTAGGACAACAGACAATCATACCATAGGCTAGCTTCTAGGGTTTAGCCTCTCCGATCTCGTGGTAGATCAACTCTTGTACTTCTCATATTATCAAGAATAATCAAGCAGGACGTAGGGTTTTACCTCCATCAAGAGAGCCCGAACCTGGGTAAAACATCGTGTCCCCTGCCTCCTGTTACCATCCGCCTTAGACGCACAGTTCGGGACCCCCTACCCGAGATCCGCCGGTTTTGACACTGACAATGGGTTTCAACATTTATTGGATTACCTAATATATAATTTTTAATTCTTTGACCGTTCACCACATTCGGATTTGTGCCTTCGAAGTTGTTGATTTTTATGGCATCGGAACAATAGACCTCCTCGATAACATAAGGACCTTCCCATTTAGAGAGAAGTTTTCCTGCGAAAAATCTTAAACGAGAGTTGTATAGCAATACATAGTCACCTACATTAAACTCACGCTTTTGTATCCTTTTGTCATGCCATCTTTTAACCTTTTCTTTAAACAATTTGGCATTCTCATAGGCTTGGGTTCTCCATTCATCAAGTAAGCTAATGTCAAATAACCTCTTCTCACCGACAAGCTTAAAATCATAGTTGATCTCTTTAATAGCCCAATAAGCCTTATGTTCTAGTTAGAGAGGTAAGTGACATGCTTTTCCATAAACCATATTATACGGAGACATACCCATAGGATTTTTATATGCAGTTCTATAGGCCCATAATGCATCATCAAGTTTCTTGGACCAAATCTTTCTCCACCCAGTCCTGTCAAAGGCATGGGAGCTCAGACCCCGCACATGGTTAAGCTATGGGAAATAAATATCTTACCAGATGTACAGAACTTACTGAATTCGCAGGGCACTTCGCGCTTAGCCTGCGGTCCTCACTAAGAGAAGGAGGGACCTCGGTGCCCTTGAACATCACCCTCCAGACGTCCTTGTGCATCGTGTCGAAGAGCTCGTGTAGAGTCTGGTGCTGGGTCGGGTCGAACTCCCATATGTTGAAATCCCGTTGTTGACACGGGAGGATCTGGCGGAAGAGCATGACCTGGACTATGGTGACAAGCTTAAGTTTCTTTCTTATCATGTTCTGGATACACTTCTAGAGTCCGTCCAGCTCCACCGATGAACCCCAGGACAGGCCCTTCTCCTTCCAGGAAGTGAGCCGCGTGGGGATTCCGGATCGAAACTTGGGGGCCGCCACCCAGTTGGTGTCACGTGGCTCGGTGATGTAGAACCACCCCGATTGCCACCCCTTTATGGTCTCCACGAAGGAGCCCTCGAGCCATATAACTTTGGGCATTTTGCCCACCATGGTTCCGCCGCATTCCGCTTGTTGGCCGCCTACTACCTTCGGCTTCATATTGAAGGTCTTCAGCCATAAGCCGAAGTGGGGCCGGATGCGGAGGAAAGCCTCGCACACGACGATGAACGCCGAGATGTTGAGGATGAAATTCGGGGCCAGATCATGAAAGTCCAGCCCGTAATAGAACATGAGGCCGCGGACGAATGGATGGAGGAGAAACCCCAGTCTGTGGACGAAGTGGGGGAGGAAAACCACCCTTTCGTAAGGTTCCGGGGTAGGGATGTTCTGCCCCGTGGCAGGTAGCCGGTGAGCGATATCCGCGGCTAAGTATCCGGCTCCACGCAGTTTTTTGATGTGCCCCTCCATGACGGAGGAGGCCATCCACTTGCCTCCCGCTCCGGACATGTTTGGAGAGAGTCGAGGAGAAGGATGCGGACTTGAGCACTGGAGCTCGAGTGCGCGAGAATGGATGAGCATGGAGGAAGAAGGCGTGGGTAGAAAAGGTGAGATCTTATCCCTTTATAAGGGCGGACTAAACTATGCGCCCCCACTAGCCTGGTAAAACTCGCTTATCCCCCAAGTGCCGTAATAGGTGGCGCGGTTGGGTTACCAACGTCCGTATTGATGAGAATTCCATAATAAGGGGAACACAATCTCTGCTTTGACAAGACGTGTCAAGAAACCGCCTCGCGTTATGTGCGGGGCTGGTTAAAGAAAAACGGTTCAAATAATTACCGGGCCGTGGCGTGATGTCATGCTGCCGAAACGTGTGAGCAGATTATATTTGTGGAAATATTATTCTCTCTAGGGTCGTATGTGGAACTTATTTTGCAGGGTCGGACACTATCCTTGTATTCAAACTCCTCCGTGGTGTATTCGGAGGAGGAACCCACCTTGAAATGCCGAAGACAACACTGTGCGCCAGATTCATCGTCATTGAAGCCTGGTTCAGGGGATAGTGAGGGAGTCCTGGATTATGGGGTATCCGGACAGCCGGACTATATCCTTTGGCCGGACTGTTGGACTATGAAGATACAAGATTGAAGACTTCGTCCCATGTCCGGATGGGACTCTACTTGGCGTGGAAGGAAAGCTAGGCAATACGGATATGTATATCTCCCCCTTTTTAACCGACATTGTGTAACCCTAAAGGTTAACGATGATATCGGCCATTACTTTCAGAGACACAAGGGTTTGAGACAAGGAGATTCCATGTCTCCTCTCTTGTTTAATATAGTGGCCGATATGTTGGCCATCCGTATTGGCAGGGCCAAGTAGCGTGGTCATGTGGAGGGGTTAGTTCCTCATCTGGTCGATGGAGGAGTATCCATCTTACAGTACGCTGACGACACTATCTTATTCATGGAACATGACATTGCTAAGGAGCGTAATATGAAACTTATATTATGTCTCTTCGAACAATTGTCTGGTTTAAAGATAAACTTCCACAAGAGTGAGTTGTTCTGCTTTGGGAAGGCCAAAGACGAGCAAGACACTTATAGACAATTGTTTTGGTGTGAATTAGGTTCTTTACCATTTAGTTATTTGGGTATACCGATTCATCACCATAAGTTATCCAATAAAGAATGGAAGTGTATCGAAAAACGAATTGAAAAAAAGCTTAGCTGCTGGAAGGGCAAGCTTATGTCTTATGGAGGTCAGCTAGTGCTGATTAACTCGGGTACTGACTAGTATGCCGATGTTCCTTACTATCGTTCTTCAAAATATCGAAAGGGGTATGGAAGCGGCTTGATTTATTTAGATCCCAGTTCTTCTGGAAGTCAGATGAGGCCAAGAGGAAATATCATCTCGCGCGATGGGATATTCTTTGCCGACCAAAAGATCAGGGGAGTCTTGGTATTGAGAATTTAGAAATCAAGAATGAATGCCTTATGAGAAAATGGCTTTATAGGTTAGAGACGGAGCCGGAGGGCATGTGGGCACATATTTTGCGTAATAAGTATTTACAGTCGAAAACGCTCGCCCAGGTTACCGTGAGACCAACTGACACGCCATTCTGGAAAGGGCTTATGAGAACGAAGGACTTGTTCATTCGTAGGGTCAATTTCTTGCTTGGCAATGGGATGCCAACAAGATTTTGGGAGGATACGTGGTTTGGAGAGACACCCTTGGCCGTATAATATCCTGCCCTTTATAACATTGTGCAATGTAAGGAGAATTATGTAGGCACAGTTTTCCAAACGATTCCATTGAATATTCAATTCAGACGCGTTAGTTGGTGAGCGATGGACTGCATGGATGCACTTGATTCGGAGATTGATAGATTTCAACTCTCTGACCAGCCGGATTCGATGCAATGGAAATTGGCTAAAAATGGGGTATTTATGGTGAAATCTTTCTATATGGATTTGATTAATTCTGGCCCAATCTCGAGATCATTGCATATTTGAAAGATTAAGGTTCCCTTGCGTATTAAAATTTTCATGTGGTTCATCCACAAGCAAGTAATATTCACAAAGGACAACTTAATCAAGAGGCGATGGGTAGGTAGTTCACGTTGTCGTTTTTGTGATCATGATGAAACAATACAATATTTATTCCTTGAATGTGCTTAGGTAGTTCACGTTGTCGTTTTCATGTGGTTCATCCACTTGCCAAATTGCTTTGAGAATGATTCATATAGCCTTCAACATTAATCCTCCAGTTGACATTGAGTCATTGTTTGGAACGTGGTTAACAAGGGTTGAACATACCACTAATGCTCGTATTCGGATTGGAATATGTGCACTTCTGTGGGCTATATGGAACTGTAGGAATGATTTGATATTTAACAGACAACACACTTTAACTTTCATGCAGGTCATCTTCAGAGCTACCGCGTGGATCCGTACGTGGTCCTTACCGACTCCTATGAAATCCAGGGAGCCTTTGGTTACTGGGTGCAACCAGGTGGAGATGGTAGTATGGGCTATATTCAACCGGTTCGGATGACGGTCGCATACATGATAGGAGTCTAGGAAGCTTATCCTTCATATTGTCGTACCGGTTGTGATCGCAACATGTACTTTTCTCATTTGCTTCGCTCTGCTTGCGAGCTGTAATACTTTTATGACTTTGTGCTACTTCATGGATTGTTTAATAAGAGGGCTGCATGCATCATTATGATGCTGAGGCCGGGGGTACGCCTCCATTTCTAAAAAAAGATGTTTTTATCACGAAGAGCAAAACTAATTAATTATAAACCTAGTTAGGAAAAATGTATAAGTATGTATAATACCACACATTTTACCCTTTTACAAAAAAGAGGATAGCCCCCGGCCTCTACATCCGAAAGATGCATACAACCATATTATTAAAACAAAAAGTCAACATGTCTCAAATATGTTGCAAGATCGCAAAAGGAGCTGAAAAGATGATAAATGAAGTGCCACGACCGATGAAAATAGGATAAGATGGCTAAACACCTAATCTATTATTGGACCGCCATCCACCGGTTGTACATATCCCGTGGTACCATCTCCCAATGGTTGCACCAAAGGGCCATATGCTCCTTGGCTTTCCGCAATGCTGAGCAACGACCACATACGGCAGTAGCTCTGTAAATGACCTGCAAATGTTTGTCTGTTAAAAATCACACCATTCCGACAATTCCACATAACCCAAATTAATGTGCATTCCCGACTCAAATATGCGCCGTTGTTTTAGGCTCAACTCCACACTACTAGGAAAAGGGCTATACCTAATATGGACATTAATGACGCACCATATATGTGGTGCGCCACTGCTATATAGCAGTGACGCACCGGATACAGGTGCGCCATTAGTGTCCTCATTACTAATGGCACACCACACACATGGTGCGCCATTACTAACAATATTTTTTTTCCAAAACTACTAATGGCACACCAAGGCACAGTGCACAATTACTAGTTTTAACTAGTAATGGCGCACCACACACTACGTGCGCCACTACTAATAATTTTTTTTATTTTTTTTCAAAACTAGTAATGGCGCACCAAGGTAGAGTGCGCCATTACTAGGTCAAATTAGTAATGGCGCACCACTACCAAGGTGCGCCACTACTAACAATTTTTTTTGCACAATTAGTAATGGCGTACCACCTAATAATCCGCCATTAGTAACCAGGGTTACTAATGGCGCATTATTAGGTGGTGCGTCAATAGTAACCTGAGACCAGCTAGATATTTTGGACATCCACCTATCACACTCATTTTCCCCACTTCATTCTCTCCATCTCCTCCTCCAAGCTTATCTCGGCTGCATCCTCCTCCTCACCTCATTTGCACCATAGATTCACCCAAATTAAGTGGTTAAATTTTCCTTTTTTGATAGGTAAGTAAGGGGAAAGCTTCTTTATATTGTAGATCTACTTTTTTCTCCCTCCAACAACGTGCACATGCACTTTTTTCTCCCTCCAACAACGTGCACATGCACTTTTTATGGTGTTGCAGGTACCGGTATTTGAAATGCGATAGTTGCCAATATTTTGCCAGAATGTTGATTCATTTCCGTTTCGGCGAGAATTTGGCACAATGCATTCTTTTTGGTCCTATTTTTAGGCAAAGTCATGCCAATTTTTTTTGGTTCTAAAATATCGTTTTGCTCTACCCCGCAGGCGACCATGGTCCGCACGATGACCGAAGGCACCGTGAATAGGTTTTTGAGCTCCGCGAAGGCCGAGATGCTTCAAAAGAACGAGACGGAGATAAGATGTCCGTGTCGAGGATGCAAGCTGACACTAGTAGAAAACAGGGCTATGGGCCAGGCCGGCTCAGCCCATTAGTCCCGGTTCAGTCTAGAACCGGGACTAATGTGAGCATTGGTCCCGGTTCGTGCGGCTAAGGCATTAGTCCCGGTTCACTCGGGCCCTTTAGTCTCGGTTTAAGACATGAACCGGGACTAAAGGGTGCGATGACCATTAGTCCCGGTTCGTGCCTCAAACCGGGACTAAAGATTAGATCTTTAGTCCCGGTTTGAGGCACGAACCGGGACTAATGGGGTTGAGACCTTTAGTCCCGGTTCGTGCCACAAACCGGTACTAAAGGTCCCATTTTCAAACTCTACCAACCCCCCCCCCCCCCCCCCCCCCCGTGG
This sequence comes from Triticum urartu, assembly GCF_056163025.1. Lineage (NCBI taxonomy): Eukaryota > Viridiplantae > Streptophyta > Magnoliopsida > Poales > Poaceae > Triticum > Triticum urartu. The sequence goes on from NC_141877.1 coordinate 18,754,960, forward strand.
ATCGCCTTTTCAGTTTTAAAAAAAATAAAAGAAAATAATGGAAATGTCAAAAAAATAAAAGAAAATAAGTTTCTCATGTGATATGTGGTCTAGTTGTTGGGAAAATTTGCAAATGTGAATTTTGACTTTATTTGCAAAATCTCTGTGAAATTTGTAAAAATGGGCATAACTTTTGCATACTAACTCGGATGGAAAAGTTTTTTATATGAAAAATCATCTACTCGAAAAGTTACATCCAAATTTAACCTTGGTATTTGGGGGAACCCCGTTAAACATTTTCAAAATCCTCAAAAACCTAATAGAAAAAAGTTACGGGGCTTTTAAGATCTAGAGTGGAAAAAATTGAAAAATATTCAAACAGTGGGCAAACTGTGGTCAAACAATGGTCAAACTAATTATTCTAGAATATTAGTGTTACTAAATAATTATTTTAGTTATTTCAATTTTGGTCAAATCTGGTCAAACTGTGGTCAAACTGTGGTCAAACAATGGTCAAACTAATTATTCAAGAAATATTAGTGTTACTAAATAATTATTGTTTTGTAAAACAATAGTTTCAAACTCAAACAATGAAATGTGTCACTTCATGCTCAAGCAAAATTCCTGAAGGTTAATAGGATTGACATCTTACTATTGTTAGGAAAACAACAAGTGCAGACTTGGAGCGAGGGAGAATAGAACCCGGAAGTTAAGCGTGCTCAGGCTGGGGGAGTGGGAGGATGGATGACCGTTCGGGAAGTTAGATGATTTGGAATGATGAGGGGTGATTAGAGGATAAATTGAGAAGTGATGAGGGGTGGTGATTACAGACTAGAGGTTAAAATAATTCAGAAGTTTGAAAATAAAAAAAAATCAAAAAAAAATTCAAAATTTTTTTTCAAAAAAAATCATAAAATTTCCTTTAGTCCCGGTTGGTGTTACCAACCGGGACTAAAGGTGGAGCTCCACGTGGCCGTGCCCTTTAGTCCCGGTTCTGGATTGAACCGGGACTAAAGGGTCAGGGCATTAGTACCGACACTTTAGTCCCGGTTCAGGAACCGGGACTAAAGGCCCTTACGAACCGGGACTATAGGCCCTTTTTCTACCAGTGTGAGGAGCCTTATGGACCCGGATTCCGTACAGGTGTGGGACCACCTGCTCTTGCGTGGTTTCATGGATGGCTATCGGTGGCAAGGTGATGAAGATGATTATGAAGTCATCCATGAGGGCCAGGCAAGAAATGAGGAAGGGCAGCAAGACAACCGCGGCGAGGGCGGGCGAGAAGACGAAGAATCTCCAGGACACGATCACGAAGTAGATGCAGTACACAATCATCATGTAGAAGATGCCGGACATGATGATGAGGAAGATGCCGGAGCAGACGAAGGGCATGATCACGAAGATGAAGATGCCAGAGCAGACGACGATGGACCATCGATGGGCTGGGTGCAGGACCCTCATATTCAAGAGCTGCTTCTCAAGCAGACGGATAACGCAAGAGCTGCCGCCCGAGAGAAAGCCAAGCTGGATCTACTAGAGATAGACGCGGTTTCACGGTAATCAGATGCCACCCACCGTTTATAGGGTTCAACTGGTTCAGGTGCTGCCGGGCTTCGACGACATGTTACCTCCGTATCGACCCCATGGGGCCGACGAAGATGATGTGATGACCCTCAGCGCCTGCATAAGCTGGCCGATGCTTTGGCCGAAGAGCCAGATTCGTTTGGGGGCGGGGGACACCATCCCACAAACAACACCGCCAGTCGTGCCGGCGCCAAGCCATGGCAAGACCCCCGCAACGTTACCGGACATGCCAGACATGGATATGGCACAGGATCCGGACATGCATATGGTACAGGATCCGGACGACGACGACGACGACAACGACGGTACATTTACCAACGTCGATAAGTACTTCAACGAACATGGATACGGTAACAAATTCTTGGGGCCTCCTTCTCAAGAACCCAACCATGCAAAAGACGATCTAGCTGGTACCACGGAGAAACCCAGTTGCAACTGGCGTCGTCTAGCGTTCAGTTCTCAGGAGACGCCTCCAGCTGCCATCTTCACCGAGCCTCAGATAGCCGAGGTGCGAAATATTATCAGCCCCAACACACTCAAAAAGGTTGCCTGTGAGCAGAACTCGATCCCATTACAGCAGAATAAGAAGGGACGGAAAAGAAAGAGTAAGAAGGGTGCGAGCCAGCCGACACCGAGTACGAGCCGTGCTCAGGACGGGCCACCTTCACCTAAGGATATCTCGAGGAGGGTGCATGTGGCGGGTAGGCCGATGCTACCAACTAATCTTCTCAATGCTGCAAGCGGTGCTATGCGGAGTCTGCATGACAGTGTTCTTTCTTTGGAGAAGCGGCGTCTCCGAGAGAATGATGTGGCATACCCGGTTTTCGTGGCCAAGGTGCCAGAGGGCAAGAGCTTTGTGGATAACGCCGTCGGGGGTATGATCGTCCTGCGGTTTGATGACATCTTCGCTATGTTTAACCTTCATCCGCTGCACTACACCTTTGTTCGGCTATTTTCGCTGAGTATGGAGATGCGGATCATTAGAGACAAGACCCCGGACATCGTGATAGTCGACCCCTTCTACATGCGTGCCAAGATCTTGGGCAGCGCTAGGGACAGGCAAGTCGCGAGTTCATACCTCAAAGGCGTCATTCTGGCAAACTCAGATAAGGATAACTTCCTCGTGCCTTACTTTCCCGAGTAAGTCATACCCTCACTGCCCAGTAACATATGATTTCCTAGATTTTGATCGTTCTTTTTTTTCTAACATTTCGTGTTTTGTGCAGTAACACACATTGCACACTCATCCTCTTAAGCCCGAAATATTCCACGGCCACGTATTTCGACTTGGACCGTCAGTCGAAGAAAGACTACACAAATATCAAGAAAGTTCTTGATGATGTTCTCCCCGGCTACGCCAGATCTGGAGGCACCTTCAGAAGGCCAATTCGTAGGTACGGCAAGCACGTGTTCGCCCACAGTACGACGTTCCCCTGCGTTAAGAAGCCGCCTGCCAGTCAGAAGGATGCCTACTACGCCCTCCATCACATGCGGGCGATCGTACAGGACCATAATCACCTTCTGCTACCAAATAATCTCAAAGATTGGGCCGCAAGCTTGTCGGCAATCCAGGACGCGAACATCAGACAAGAATTCTTTCGCATCCAGTCGGAGTTTGCGGAAATCATCCATCAAGATGTCCTTCGTACCTCGCGGCAGTTCTACCTCAGATATCAACCGTCCAATAGTGAGATAGAAACAACGCTACAAATGCAGGTTGCCAATGCCCGCGATTTCATGACCATCACGATAGACGGCGGCTTCATCCACGCTTCGGTCCCTGAGTCGAGTCGAAAGTAGTGATGCTATGTGTCGTTCTGAAATATCGATTAGCTCATGTTGTAATAAACTTTAATGAACTTGTATGTCTCTTGGGTTTGGACAGCCATTCAACTTATATGTAATCGATGCTATTTATTAGTAGGACCATGAATCATGCTATTAATGTCTTGATTTTCTCTTCCGATCCTTTTGTTGCATACTTATATATTTCTTATGTATTGTCTGTGAATTGCTACTAACGGTTTGTTTGGCTACTGCATAGAGATGCTGTCGTATGTTGTATACAAGGGTAAGGTTCCCGGAGTCTACGACTACTGGAAGGAGTGTCGGAGACATGTTCACCATTTCAGTTGTAACAGTTACAAAGGATACACCACTAGGACGGAGGCGGAAGCTAGATACGCGCGCTATCTAGCGGGAGAGAGGAGGGAGCGGAGGAGGAACCGGATGAAGACCAGTTCATCGCGATGATGCTCACCGTGATGACCGCAGCTCTCTTCTATGTGATGATAGTTTAGATGATCAATATCGGCTTGTAATATGAAGAAAAACTCGCTACTCGCGGTCTCGAGACTTGTAATGTTCTAACTTTGTTCGGTCTTTTGAATTCAGAGACTAATATGATGAATTGTATTTGGAGACTAATCTTCTATTGTATTCGATGAATCTACTGTTTATATGTTGTGCTGTCTATATTATGTGTAGTAATATATTTTGTAACCTGTGCAAATATCAGAAAAGATTTTTTTCCTAACATTCATACTAATGGCGCACCACACTGCACTTTAGTGGTGCACTGCAATAAACACACTAGTGGCGCACTACCTAGAAGTGCGCCATTAGTAACGCAGAGCACAAGGTAAATATGGCCCCTTGAGAGGCATAGTAATGGCGCACCGTTTGACATAATAATGTGGCACACTCCCTGATGCGCCACTATTGTCTGATATACTAATGGCGTGATGATAGTGGCGCATCTGTAGTGCGCCATTAATGGCCAAAACAGGTGCGCCACTAATTAGCCTTTTCCTAGTAGTGCCATCTAACCATGTCCTAAATAGCGGGGTAGTACTGTTAGGAGGACTAACGTTAAATGCCACATGTATGGTAGGCCATAATAGCTTTTTAGTGGGTAATTAATAAAAAGATGTTTGATAGTTTCTTCTTGATCACAAAAGCAACATCGTTTACTCCCTTCCCAACTATCTTTTGCCAACTTGTCATTCGTCAATATTACTTCCTTATGCACAAACCACATAAATATTTCAATTCTTAGAGGCACTTAAACTTTTAAATGTGGGACGATTTAGGGATTGAATCAGAGCCAGTTAAATCTAGATTCATAGACTTCAACGAGAAAACTCCTGATGCTCGAGAGTTTCCAGTGAAGAGTATCAGGCTCATTCGAAAGATTAACCTCCGTCAACCTACGTACAAAATGTAGCCATCTATCACATCTGTCCCCCACTAGGGACTTTCGGAAGTGAATATTTAATGGCACCAACCCAAATATTGTACTTACAAAGGCTTCCTTTTATTGTACAATGTTGTAGTATTGTTTTAATGGGGGAGAATTTTACTTCCCTGGCCTCTGCAACAACTAAGGCCTCCTTTGGTTTGTAGGATTTTTGCAGGAATTATATAGGATAGGATTTGCAAAGGAAAAATTCCTTTGAAGCCCTTTGGTTTATAGGAATGGATTCCTATTCCTATGTAGGATAGGAATCAATCCTTCACGTTTTGGAGGAAAAAAAACATTAGCCTAGACTCAATGGAAAAAATCCTATCCTATGCACCAAATGACATCTCTTTCTCTATAGGAATTGACATGCATGTCATCTCACTTCCTATGATTTTCCTATTCCTATAAAATTCCTATCCTATGAACCAAAGAAGGCCTTAAAGATGCATACATTCATTAAGCATGAGTACCCCTATTTTTATCTTGGTTAATAACCAAGCCTAGTCCTCTAGATAAACCACATGAGATCATGAAAGGCTGGTCCTCAAGAATAGATAGGAACTTAAATTCGCCTCTGTGAGGATTTGAATTCAAGTGTTGGGTTTGTACATCCACTCACCTAACCAGTTGAGCTAGGCTCACTCCCCTAGCTCACTCAAATATTACCTAGCTCACTCACCCACTTGCCGATGGATTCCAGATCCATATGGTTACCACTGGAAATGACCTTTGGCAAGCCGCCACACCTCAAATTAGGTAAACCGTACTTGAGAAACCGTGAAAGAGCAAGAAAACCTACGCATCCGGTCAGGCCCGGAAAATTTGTAACGTATTATATATGTGTTGTATATTTGTAGGTGTACATATGGGGAGTGGTCGTCTCTGCGTTCCGGATATAAACCGAATGGATTGTGTTGACCGGAAAAATACAGCCCGAATCTCCTAGCGCGATCCTACTGGAGGCGCATAGCTGGTAGTAACCGTTTCCACTTGAAATTCATTTTGCATCATATCTTCATAATTTCTTGGGCATCAGTTTTTAGTTTCATGTCAGGAGGGTGGGTGGCTCGAATTTTTTTCCGGACAACCCTTATTTGTAGCTGTACATATATGTGAGTCTATGAAGACACTTATGAGGATCAGAAATCTGAGTAAGAGAAATGGCACAAGATTTGTTGGGTATGTAGTGGACTAGTGGTGTAGTAGAGGATGATGAGATGGTATGGAAAGTCGAGTAAGAAGAAAAGTCGATGATATGAGAAAGTTTTCTTCAGAATATATAATGTAGATTCAAATGTGGTGGGTTAGATACCGACGAGCAATTCAGCTCATCAATGAAATCTACTCAGTACATGAGAATTGATATTACCTTGTGGTGTTAGTCGTAGTACCATATATTCTCCACCTGTATGCTCACACAACTGAAATATGCAGGCCTGATTAATGGGCTTCGTGATCGTACTGAGATCTCAATATTTTGGACTTAATTGTCCAGATACATTACGATACTGAACATGATTCACCCTGATTACTACAAAACTGCGTAGGTGTTCAGTTAGGCATTACTCGTGGCCTTTGGTTTTTGCCTTATAAGCCAAGAAGGACATATGTAGTTGCTTTTTTTCTTTTGACTGATCATTTGGATATTGGCCAAAACAAAATTCCGAAGGTAAAAGCACATAGATAGGTGTTTTTCCATTCTTATAAGCCAAAAACCCTAGAGCCACAAATTAAATCGAACCAAGCATGCGTTTGCCTACTAGTGCTTATCGTAACTTGGCTTATGGCTTTCTTTTTCAGCCCTGCAGCATCGACGAAAAACCATCATCGACGAAAGGTGACTTGAATCTGAACCTGCCACATGAGAATAAGAGGCTGAGTTGGTGCTGCCAAATTAAGACGCACCTCCATGTGTACAAGTCCATAAATATATAATACACCTTGTTATTGACGGATTATTTACCTATACATGACAGTCACAGGGAGAATAGGGAGTTTGAGGTTTAGATTGTTCAACGGTATGCAAGAAGCATCGATTACAATATAGTATTCTCTATGGCATGGACAGCGTTGCTGATTACAACATGATTAGGCTGAACCATCAATGCTGAATTAAAACAGAACAGAAAATCTTTAGCTCGTATTTGTTGTCAGATTTATTCACTAGCATATATGGAGCCAAAACGAGCAAGCAAATACCACTGAGCGAGAAAACTTTTGACTTGATGAATGATGAGCGACGTTAAAACTAATGAGCGGACGGAGTATATTGACAACCACGTAAACATTCAGTCCTTCAATTATCGCTCTAGTGTATGTTCTCCCACCAACATGATGCTACAAATCATGCACCTACAGCTACCTCCAGTTAATGCCAGAACATACAAGTCTAAGTGATGGATAGTGTGTTCGTTGATAACAGAGAAGTCCCAGCCAGCAAACGTGAAACACTATGCTGTCCAGTCAGTCACCAACATAGATACGCCACGGGTCTGCTGATTTGATCGCACGATGAATGTCGACTGAGTTGTGCCCCCTGTATTGTGGAAGGACAGAAAGATACAGGAGTTCCGGTGGTAGAAATATTTCTGGCACCTCTCAATCCTAGCTAAGATGTGTGTGTGCGCGCGTGGTTATTTAATAGCAGCAGATAAGATTCCGTCCCCAGCTAGCACAAATGGATCAGCTGTCGAGGTAGTATGATTTGATTTGATTTATCACAAGAAGTACGTCGGAGGGTAGAACAAGATACCAAGAAAAGCTCAATCCTAAATAGACCTGACTATATTGGCTGGTAGAGGCCTGCGGGGTGCTTCTGTTTGAGAACTTGAGATACATAATGTGGAACTGACTGAGGTCAGTAAGATATAATGGAAACTCATCATTGAGACTTGCACATAAGAGATGAGTGACAACGTTCCTAGTAGTATCGTACTCCACAACTGCTGCACAATCGAGATTTTAAGTGTGTCCTTAATATTAAAGTTTTCTTGTCACCACCGAGACCACCCTCGATACAGCAATGTCCCCGACCACCGAGACGTTGCATTCCATCCCGCTTCGGCCTCCGCGGTGGTTTCTCCAACAGCATCTACTTCCGCAGATGGCTACTCGACAGTCGGGACGCGTTTATAAGACACCAACAGTCTACCGATGCTGCCACATCCCCTGACAACATGGACACTCCTCTGCCACTACCGGCGGCGCCTCCTCGACTTGAACCATTCCATCTGTGCCACCCATGCCGACCGCCCAGGTGGCACCGACGCACGCTCCATGGCTCATCAATGATATCCACGCTGTACAAGAGAATTGATATTACATTGAAGTGTTTAGTACTAGTACCATATACGTATATATTGTACACATTTACGCTCACGCAAGTGAAGTATGCAGGCAGGATTAATTGGCTTCTTGATCGTACTGAAACCTCAACATTTTGGACCTAATTGTCCGGATACATTCTGATACTGAAGTTGATTCACCCTCATAACTACATAACTGCCCCTAGGTGTCCAGTTAGGCTTAACTCATAGCTTTTGGTTTTTGCCTTATAAGCCAAAAAGCACGTATGTAGTTGTTTTTTTGGCTTTTCAATGAATAGTTGAATATTGGGCAAAAGCGAAAATCCAATGGTAAAAAGCACATAAATAGGTGTTTTTCAATTATTATATGCCAAGAAACCTAGACCTGCAAATTAAATCTAATCAAACTCACGTTTGCCTAATAGGGCTGATACTAACTTGGCTTGTGGCTTGTGGTTTTCTATTTCAGCCCTGCAGCTTAGTTCCATATAGCCTAAATTATTGCTACCAAATTAAAACATGCCTCCATGCGTACACGTCCATAAAATATATAATACACCATGTTCATGAAGGATTATTTGCCTATGCATGACAGTCACATGGAGAATAGAGAGTTTGATGTTTAGATTGGCTTGTTCAACGGCACGCAACAAGCATTGATTACAATATAGTATGCTCTATGGCATGGAGGGCGTTGCTGATTACAACAAGATTTGGCTGAACCATCGATGCTAAATTAAAACAAAACAGAAAATCTTAAGCTCGTATTTGTTGTCGGATTTATTCACTAGCGTATATGGAGCCAAAACGAGCAAGCAAATACCACCGAGCTAGTAAACTTCGATGAGCGACGTTCAAAATAATGAGCTGACGGAGTATATTCACAACTACGTAAAGAGTCAATCCTTCAATTATCGTTCTCGTGAATATTCTCCCACCAGCATGATGCTACAAGTCATGCAACTACAGCTCCCGCTAATAAGTGCCAGAACATACTAGTTTCTGTTGGAATTTCGCCTACAGGATCGATCACATGAAATCATGATAAACACGCAGACGCAAAAACTTTTTGCCAAAGGCACGTGTCGTGCCTCTCTTCCTCTTTATTTCTTTTCTTGTTTTCTGTTGATACAAAGTTGCAGGCCCTGTGTATCTATATATACACGTCGGCCAGCCCCAAAGCTAACAATAACCGACTTTGACTCAGCCTAAACTCTTAGACTCCTACTAGTACACGAAGTTGACTCCAATACGTACTACTAATCAGCTAAACTACACGGTAGCCTAGTACACCGTATACTACTATGACTCTTCACGTGCATGCACAACATGCACACGTATCTTAATTAACAAGCACTCATCAATCTAATCAAGATTACTGTTAACAATCTCTCTCTAATCTTGACCGGTCATCTTTCTCGTGCTTCTCCGATCTTGACTTGTTGTAGATCATCTCTTGTCGACTCATCCGCTTGCACCACGACAAGTTAAACTGATAGGCTTCAATGATCGCAACAATCTCTCCCCAATTTTAACTTGGCGAATTTACGGACCACCTCAAATATGCCTTGGACTATCCAGCCTCGCTAGTAACCTGTGGAACACCCCACCCGGTGAACTTGACCATCCACCCTAGCGAGATACATGCCGACTCCTTGTGGATCGCACCACCCTGTGCACTACACCATGCACTCCAGCCTCATGTAGAGACATGGCCTCATTGAAGAGACTCACCTTCACTGGTTTACCGCCCCCACATACTTGAACTTGATCCTCTCGTCGAGACACATAGACGACCTGGATGGGCTTCATATTCAACGCCTCCTCACGAAGACGAGCACTTGGACATGACGACGACTGACACGACGACGACGACGACTGACCGACCGTGCTAACCCGCACGACTCCTTGACTACTCTTAACTCCCGGATGACGATCTTGACGACTTTCTGGCACCGCATCACTGCACCACCACCCCCGTCAACAATCTCCATCCACCGCCTTGCCAACGACATCCCGCCGTCTCGTTCCTTGTCGCTCCGCCAAACGACGATCGCCTGATCCTCTCTTCGCCGCATCATCCAGCGACTTCATGGCCCGCTCTTTCTCATCGCTGCACCACCCAACGACCATATCGCCCGCCCCGAGGCACTAGTCGGGTCACAAACCCAGGGCAAGCAGGGCTTCAATCGACCTAGCTCTGATATCAATTGTTGGAATTTCGCCTACAGGATCGATCACATGAAATCACGATAAACACACAGACGCAAAAACTTTTTGCCAAAGGCACGTGTATTGCCTCTCTTCCTCTTTATTTCTTTTCTTGTTTTCTGTTGATACAAAGTTGCAGGCCCTGTGTATCTATATATACACGTCGGCCAGCCCCAAAGCTAACAATAACCGACTTTGACTCAGCCTAAACTCTTAGATTCCTACTAGTACACGAAGTTGACTCCAATACATACTACTAATCAACTAAACTACACGGCAGCCTAGTACACCGTATACTACTATGACTCTTCACGTGCATGCACAACATGCACACGTATCTTAATTAACTAGCACTCATCAATCTAATCAAGATTACTGTTAACAGTTTCATCGATGGATAGCGTGTTCGTTGATAACAGAAAACTCGCAGCCAGTAATAAACATGAAAAACTATGCTGTCCAGTCAGTCCCCATCGTAGAAACGCCACGAGTCTGCTGATTTGTTCGCATGATGCACGTCAATCAAGTTCTGCCCCATGTATCCTCCAGTGACGTAAAGCTACATGAGTTCTAATGGTAGAAATATTTCTGGCGCCTCTCAATCCTAGCTAAGATGTGTATGCACGCCCGCGTGGATGCGTAATAGCAGAAGACAAGAAATGGATCAGCTGTCGCGAGGTACTGCGATATGATTTATTCCAACAAGTTGGAGATGGAAGAACAACATGTAAAAACAGCTCATTCCTAACTAGGCCTGACTATGTTGGCTAGGAACAGAGAGGCCTGAGGGGTGCGAGATATATAAGGTGGAACTGCCTGAGGTTGGTGAGATATAATCCAATCTCATCACTGAGTCTTGCACATAAAACGTTGAGATGAGTGACGACGTTCCTAGTATCGTAATCCACAACTACTGCACAGTCAAGATTTTAAGTGTGTCCATAGTATTAAAGTTTTCTTGCACCGCCGAGACCACTGAGATCGCTACAGCGATGTCCCCGACCTCCCAGATGTGGCATTCAGTTCCTGCATTGGCCTCCTCGGTGGCTTCTCCAACAGCATCTACTGCCGCAGATGGCTACTCTCAGTTTTCACCTCAAGTTGGGACACCTCTATATGACATCAACGGTGTGCCGCAGCATGTCCCGGCGCTGCCGCATCCCCTAACACCACTGACACTCAGGGATCTCACGGCGCCACCTTTTCAACAATATCGGTCTCCTCTGCCACTACCGGCAGCGCCTGCTCGATTGTAATCTTGGCCTCTCCGCCGACTGTGCCGACTGCCTGGCTGGCCCTGACGCATGCTCCATGGCTTTGTCCTTCGAGAACGTTTGTCCACACCATGACCACGCATGCTCGCCAAGGCATCATCATCCACGCGAAGGCCCTGTATGCCGATACCAATGTTGCCGTCACCACCTCAATGCATGTTCCTTCTAGTGCCCGTGCTGCACTATCCACTATGTGATCTGGCATGCTCTACGGCAATGATGGAAGAGTTTGACGCGCTACAAGAAAACCTCACATAGACCCTCGTGCCATTCCCCGTGGTGCAAACATCGTTACGTACAAGTGGGTTTTATGGCATAAGCCCAAGCCGGAAGCTTCCTTGTCGCAGGAGGCACACATGGGCTGCTCCGCTCAAATAACTCTTTGACGATCCATCTGGTCCCAAGTCACGTCGAATACCTCGTCGTTATTGCGGACGACCCACCCATGGCGCGGGAGCAAGCGTAGATGAACCCTCACGTCTAAATTAAATCCCTGAATTCTATACCCTGTACTCACCGATCCCGGTCGATCTCGACCCTGAACCCGTTTGGCACATAGGGAAAAACATGATCCTGGCTGGGATCGATCTTTACTCTGACTACACTAGTGCACATGCCATGTCCTTCAATCTACTATTCCCCTCCTCGCCGCCCGGGCCGGGGACACGAGGAAGAACGGGCCGCCGCCGAAGATGGCCGCGCCCACTCCGTTGTCGCTCAACCCGGTCCTGCCATCGCTCAGGAGGCAAAGCGCGAATGAGTTGGACACCTTCTGCGTGCTGGCCACCTGGCTCGGCAACAAGGCGCTGGGGCGTGCGAGCCCGGCCACGCCAACAGAGCATGAGGCGGCGACCCCGGAGGTGGCGGTGGCGGCCAAGGAGATCGGCGACAGCGGGTTGCTGCCGTCGATGGAGTTGGCGTGATTGCTGGCGCGGAGAGGTCGAGGACCATCGACCAGCCAGTGCTGAGTTGCGCGATGTATGCCTTCTTCTTTTTCTGTGTTTACACATGCATGCCTACTGGGCTGTATCCAAGAGCTCGATCGATGTGGATATCAGATCGAGGCCACCTCCTTCCAAGCGTTCATGCGTGTGGCCGACACACCCGCCCTCGCGCACGAGAACCACGTATGCACGCAAGAGAGAAAGAGAGGAGGACAGATAGATGAGGAAAATGGAGATGACACGTAGGCCCAGGTTATCAGTGAGAGAAATGAGTGATCCCGATTGGGATTGTGCTTACAAACAGGTTTAGGGTTGGTTTAGGGTTAAAACCAATCAGGATTTCAGAGGATAGGGTATAAATTTCCCGGATTTAAAGGTGAGGGTTCGTTTGCTACAGACGAGGAGATTATAAGAGAACATGTATTATATCTGGAATGCGAACTAAATGTTGTTATCCAAATAAAAAATCTGCTCTACACGCATTTAACTTATTATGTGCTTTGCTCAAATACAATTGAAACAGTCCTAACTATTCTATGCTACACGACACAAAATTAGGTGATTTTCACACACTGCTTTGAGATTGGGAGACAGGCATGTTGGACCATGACTTTTAACACGAAACAAAATATGAAGGGCCACCAAACAGATGATAAGAACATGAAAGTGCAAAAGAAAAAAAATCACAATAGTGAATCAAAGGCAAAGAACAAAAAGAATAATAGAGGCAGCGACCAGGTACAACGTATGGCTGAAGATGTCCATGACTCTCAGTATGACAAACTAGCAGACACCGTGAAGCAAAGCTAAATGGAAGAGTAACCCGGTCACCCTAAACACATAGCACATTCTTCAAATGATGTATAAACTGGAGCATGGTGACGGCATCAGACGAGGCCTCTTACTTCTATATATTTTGACTCATGAGGGTAGGGTATGATTCTGAGGCCTCTCATTTCCAGATAGTATAAATGATATCGAGCTTCAAGGGAGGAGATTATAAGAGAACATGTATTATATCTTTCCAAGCTAGCTTGTTGTGCAATTGGCATGTGGGTGAGGCTGATTTTTTTGAGTTTATATATGTAGTGTGGAACTGGACATGGTGGGTGGAAATCCTATCTCAAATGAATGAGAGCGGCATGTTACACGAGGGAACTGAATGGATCAACTAAATGAAAGATAACTACCATTCAGATGGGAAATGATATGGTTGATCGATGGTACGTAAATATCCAGTGGGCCAGATCACTGTATATCTTTTCTAAAGAGTGTTCTTTTCTCTTGTCTGACAAAAGCTCTTTGATGCTTTGCTGGACTAGAAGAAAAAGTAGAACTAAATCTAAGATATTGATTGATGGTGGCCTAATAAACTGTTTAAGAATATTAACATCGTACCAACATGAAAATTAGCAGCCCCTACAAAAACAAGGCTCACACTAAAAAATTCTCAACCAAATGAAAGAAACAAATTTCTTTTACAATGAATACAACGGGTTCCGAGAAGGTAACAAAGATAAGCACTCCCTGTACTCTACTAGAATCGTCTATCCAACACTAAGTCGCGGCGCCCTGCAAAAAAACGCCATGTCTCAGATCGAAGCCGACCATCTCGCCACCGAGAAGCTCGAGGCCAACAAGAAGGCAGCCGAGGACGCTGCTGCTGCCACCGCCGCCGCTGCCTCTGCATGGGCTACTGGACGGTATAACTCGTTTATCCCGCTCCTATTGTTTTTTGTTATAGCTATGCTAGCGTTATACGTAGATGTATCTGCCATTAGCGTAGCATGTGCTTGCGTGATTCAATATCAGCATGTTGTTAATTCTGTACATGCCATGCTAGTGATTTATCTATGGATTAAATTAGTCAAAATACTGCCTATTTACTCTGCTTTCAAAAACCAATTATGTGTAGGAATTTTTCGGCAAGTGGCTTTGCCGCTGCACTGAAACCGGATAAGTTTACCGCTACATACTTTAAGCGTTGGCAGACTAAGAGCACTTTATGGCTCACGGCTATGAACGTGTTCTGGGTTGCTGGTGTCTCCACGGGAACGATTGCTCCTGAACAGGAGAAGGCGTTCAGGGTGGCCACCGTCGTATTTCTCAGAGTAGTTCTTAGTATGATCGGAGAGAAATTGGTCGACGCATATTTACATGTGCACGTTGCCAAGGACTTGTGGGAAGCGCTCGAATCTAAATTCGAGGCTACCAACGCTAGGAGCGAAATGTATGTTATAGAGCAGTTCCACGATCACAAGATGGTTGAAAACCTTCTTGTACCAGAGCAGGCTCGTTAGATAATATGCATTGTTAAGGAGCTTGAGCTTCTTAGTGCCATTTACTGGGCAAGTTTGTCGCGGGCTGATTAATCGCTAAGCTCCCTAATTTCTGGAGGAACTTTGCCACCACTCTAAAACATCAGAGGCGTGAATTCTTAGTGGAGGATGTCATTGGCCAATTGAGTGTTAAGCAGAATTCGAGTACAAATGACTCGCACGGAAAAAGGGTCGGAGGGACTTCTGTCGCCAACATGGTGAACATGAGGAACTTCAACTCCCACAAGACCAAGTGAAAGAACAGTGTCCAACACAATATCGACTTTAAGAAGAAGGGTAAGAAGATCTTCAAGAAGAACAAGAAGGATGAGGGTTGCTTTGCTTGTGGTTCGGTTGAACATTGGCCAACAAGTGCCCAAACAAGTTTAAGAAGTCAGGACATGACTTCAAGTTTGTCAACATGATTATAGGCAACAATGAGAATGGTGCATCTAGGTACGGTAATTTATTTACTGTTTTTTCAGTGTTTCAGCCCACTGATTGGTGGGTGGACACAGCTGCAGGTGTTCATGTGTGTGCTGACATTTCATTGTTCACTTCTCACCAGGTCATAGGCCGCGGGTCCGTATTGATGGGGAATGGCATGAGTGCTTCTGTTCATGGTGTTGGCATGGTCGATCTGAAGTTTACTTCAGGAAGGATTGTGCAGCTAAAGAGCGTGCAACATGTCCCCGCCATCAAGAAGAACCTAGTTAGTGGCTCCCTTCTATGTAGAGAAGGGTTTAAGTTGGTCATCGAGTCTAATAAATTAGTTGTTACTAAATATGGTCTATTTGTTAGAAAAGGTTATGAAAGCGGAGTGATGTTCCGCTTTTCCCTGACAGATTTTCGTAATAAAGTCGTGAACCATATTCATTCGAGTGTTAATGAATCGGAAGTTTTGCTTTCACATCTTTGTCACAGTTTCGGTGTTATGATGCGGCTAGCCAATTTGGATTTAATCCCGAATTTCACTTCAACCAAAGGTTCTAAGTGCCTTCACGTGTGCAAGCTAAGCAACCTCGCAAACCTCACAAGGCTGCGGAGGAGAGACACTTGGCACCACTAGAACTCATACATTCTGATCTTTGCGAGATGAATGGTGTGTTGACTAAGGGGGAAAGAAATACTTCATGACATTGATAGATGATTTCACTAGATATTGCTATGTGTATGTGTTAAATACTAAAGATGAGGCTCTACACTACTTTAAAATTTATAAGGCAGAAGTTGAGAATCAACTGGAAAAGAAAATTAAACAAGTCCGATCAGATCGTGGTGGAGAGTACTTCTCGAGTGAGTTTGATTCTTTTTGTGTGGAACATGGCATTATTCATGAGGGGACACCTCTCTATTCACCCCAGTAAAATAGGGTTGCCGAGCGGAAAAGCCGTACTATAACTAATTTGGTTAACACCATGTTAGATACTTTAGGTTTATCCGAGGCATGGTGGGGGGAGGCTAAATTGACGGCATACCATGTCCTGAATAAAGCTCCGACAAAGGATAATAAAATGACTCCCTATGAGAAATGGGTGAAGAGAAGGACAACACTCTCGTACTTGCGCACTTGGGGCTGTTTGGCGAAAGTCAATGTGCCTATCCCCAAAAAGCGCAAGCATGGACCAAAGATTGCGGACTGCTCTAATTTGGAATACGCTAAGAATAGCCTTGGCTATAGATTTCTAGTAGTGAAATCTGAGGTACCTGACTAGAAGGTCGGTACAATTATGAAGTCTAAGGATGCTACTGAAGGAAATATGCCCTAGAGGCAATACTAAAATTATTATTTATTTCCTCATATCATGATAAATGTTTATTATTCATGCTAGAATTGTATTAACCGGAAACATGATACATGTGTGAATCCATAGACAAACAGATTGTCACTAGTATGCCTCTACTTCACTAGCTCGTTGATCAAAGATGTTTATGTTTCCTAACCATAGACATGAGTTGTTATTTGATAAACGGGATCACATCATTAGGAGAATGATATGATTGACTTGACCCATTTCGTCAGCTTAGCACTTGATCGTTTTAGTTTACTGCTATTGCTTTCTTCATGACTTATACATGTTCCTATGACTATGACATTATGTAACTCCCGATTACCGGAGGAACACTTTGTGTGCTACCAAACGTCACAACGTAACTGGGTGATTATAAAGGTGCTCTACTAGTGTCTTCGATGGTACTTGTTGAGTTGACATAGATCAAGATTAGGGTTTGTCACTCCAATTGTCGGAGAGGTATCTCTGGGCCCACTCGGTAATGCACATCACTATAAGCTTGGCAAGCATTGTAACTAATGAGTTAGTAGCGGGATGATGCATTACAGAATGAGTAAAGAGACTTCTTGGTAATGAGATTGAACTAGGTATTGAGATACCGACGATCGAATCTCGGGCAAGTAACATACCGATGACAAAGGCAACATCATATGCTGTTATGCGGTTTGACCGATAAAGATCTTCATAGAATATGTGGGAGCCAATATGAACATCCAGGTTCCGCTATTGGTTATTGACCGGAGACGTATCTCGATCATGTCTACATAGTTCTCGAACCCGTAGGGTCCGCACGCTTAAAGTTCGGTGACGATCGGTATTATGAGTTTTTGTGTTTTGATGTACCGAAGGTAGTTTGGAGTCTCATATATGATCACGAACATGACGAGGAGTCTCGAAATGGTCGAGATGTAAAGATCGATATATTGGACGACTATATTCGGACACAAAAAGTGTTCCGATTGATTTCAGAGAAAACCAGAGTGCCGGAGGGTTACCGGAATCCCCCGGGAGAAATAATGGGCCTTATGGGCCTTAGTGGAGAGAGAGAGGGCTAGCCTAGGGCAAGCCGCGCGCCCCTCCCCCTCTGGTCCGAATTGGACTAGGAGAGGGGGCGGCGCCCTCCTTTCCTTCTCCCTCCCCCCTTCCTTTCCCCCTCCTAGTAGGAGTAGGAAAGAGGGGAGTCCCACTCCTACTAGGAGGAGGACTCCTCCTCCTGGCGTGCCATAGATTGCCGGCCGGCCTCCCCCCTTGCTCCTTTATATACGGGGGCAAGGGGGCACCTCTAAACACACAAGTTGATCATTGATCCCTTAGCCGTGTGCGGTGCCCCCTTCCGCCATAATCCACCTCGATCATATCGTAGCGGTGCTTAGGCGAAGCCCTGCGTCGGTAGCAACATTGAGGGAGTCCTGGATTAGGGGGTCTCCGGATAGCCGGACTATTGGACTATCAAGATACAAGACTGAAGATTTCATCCCGTGTCCGCATGGGACTTTCCTTGGCTTGGAAGGCTAGCTTGGCAATACGGACTTGTAGATCTCCCCCCTTGTAACCGACTGTGTGTAACCCTAGCCCCCTCCGGTGTCTATATAAACTGGAGGGTTTAGTCCGTAGGAAAACAACAATCATACTATAGGCTAGCTTCTAGGGTTTAGCCTCTACGATCTCGTGGTAGATCAACTCTTGTAATACTCATATCATCAAGATCAATCAAGCAGGACGTAGGGTATTACCTCCATCAAGAGGGCCCGAACCTGGATAAACATCGTGTCCCCTGCCTCCTGTTACCATCCGCCTTAGACGCACAGTTCGGGACCCCCTACCCGAGATCCGCCAGTTTTGACACCGACATTGGTGCTTTCATTGAGCGTTCCACTATGTCGTCACCATAAGGCTTGATGGCTCCTTCGATCATCGGTAACGATGCGGTCCAGGGTGAGGTTTTTCTCCCCGGCAAGATCGTATTCGGCGGTTTCGCACTGCAGGCCAACTCGTTTGGCCATTTGGAGCAGATCGAGAGCTACGCCCCTGTCCATCAGGTCAGGTTCGGAAACATAAACTACACTGCCGACATCCACGGAGACTTGATCTTCGATGGATTCGAGCCCATGTTAGGTGCGCCGCACAATCACGGCGAGCATGACGTAACTCTGCCGTCGGACAGTGTTCGGGAGATCGCATCTGCAACTACTCCGGCCCTCAATCCGGAGCAAATTGCGCCATCCGAGGATGGGTGGATAGACCCCGCCATGGAGGCCACACTTTCAGTGGCGATAGAGCCGAATACTGACTTCACCACTTACGAGAGCCGTGTTGCCGAACCACTGGATTCGTCTCTGGCCACGGACTCCGAGCCTCCTGCATCCGTGCCTATCGAATCCGATTGGGCGCCGATCACGGAGTTCACCTCCGCGGATATCTTTCAGCACTCACCTTTCGGCGACGTGCTAAATTCATTAAAGTCTCTCTCCTTGTCAGGAGATCCTTGGCCGAACTATGTCCGGCTAGAATGGGATGCGGACGACGAACAAATTCGCTGCGCACCCACCACCCACTTAGTAGCCTCTGTCGACGATTTAACCGACATGCTTGATTTCGACTCCGCAAACATCGACATCATGGACCACAATGCAGGAGAGGAACAGGAACTAGTGCCCACAGGGCACTGGACAACCACTTCATCACATGACATATACATGGTGGATACACCCAAAGAAAACAATGACGAGGGACGGGAGGAGACAGTGGAGGATGACCCCTCCAATAAGCAAACAAAGCGTCGGCGTAGGCGCCGCTCCAAATCCCGCCTCGGCTAAAACAGCGATAATAACACAAGAGAAAATAACACTCCAGTTGACTCCAGAGGAAATGACGACCATATTGCCCCGGCGGCAGATGTGATGGCCTGGCTTATTAGGGATGATAGACTACTCATTTCAATAAGGAATTCCGTCTTTTCCGGGAGCCCATTCAGACAGAACTCCAAAGTTAAGCATGCTCAGCTTGGAGTATTGTTAGGATGGGTGACCGACCGGGAAGTTGCTCCCGGGTGCGCACGAGTGAGGACAAAGTGCGCAGAAAAGACTAGTATTGATCTGTGGGGCCAGTCTAGATCCCGCCGGGAGTAACGACCACCGACGGGTGTGTCCGGGGCGTTACAAGTTGGTATCAGAGCCGACCCTCGCGGTTACACGGATGTTTACGGACAGGTGCGCGGTCATGTTGTTCATGACGTTTGTGATCCGTCGTGGCACATGACATGGTACATGTACCGAACTGGATGCATAGACGTATGTGCCAAGAGGGAACTTTCCTGTGGCCCGACGAGGACGTCGGTTCCTCTGAGTGGGGGTGTATGTGATGGCCTGGCTTATTAGGGATGATAGACTACTCATTTCAATAAGGAATTCCTTCTTTTCCAGGAGCCCATTCGGACAGAACTCCAAAGTTAAGCGTGCTGAGCTTGGAGTAGTGTCAGGATGGGTGACCGACCGGGAAGTTGCTATTGGGGAACGTAGTAATTTCAAAATTTTCCTACGCACACGCAAGATCATGGTGATGCATAGCAACGAGAGAGGAGAGTGTTGTCTATGTACCCTCGTAGACCGAAAGCGGAAGCGTTAGCACAACGCGGTTGATGTAGTCGTACGTCTTCACGGCTTGACCGATCAAGCACCGAAACTACGGCACCTCCGAGTTCTAGCACACGTTCAGCTCGATGACGATCCCCGGCCTCTGATCCAGCAGAATGTCGGGGAAGAGTTCCGTTAGCACGACGGCGTGGTGACGATTTTGATGTTCTACTATCACAGGGCTTCGCCTAAGCACCGCTACAATATTATCGAGAATTATGGTGGAAGGGGGCACCGCACACGGCTAAGAGATCAATGATCAATTGTTGTGTCTTTGGGGTGCCCCCCTGCACCCGTATATAAAGGAGCAAGGGAGGAGGAGGCCGACCCTAGGAGGGGGCGTGCCAAGTGTGGAGTCCACTACTAGGAAAAGGGCTACTAATGGCGCACCAATTTTGCCTACTAATGGCGCATCACTGGTGCGCCATTAGTATCACGCCACTAGTATTTTTTACTAATGGCGCACCACTGGTGCGCCATTAGTATAGGCCACGATGCGCCATTAGTATAGGCCACTGGTGCGCCATTAGTATAGGCCACTGGTGCGCCATTAGTATTTTTGAATTTGGAAGGCGGAAACATAGTAGTGGCGCACCGTCTAACCCCCACCGTGCGCCATTGCTATTTTTGAATTTTGAATTTGGATCTAGATCGTGATCTTTTTGCCCATTTTTTGCTCGTTTTTTGGCACGATATTTTTTCAAATTTTGTTCCTGTTTTTGGATCTTGTACGTTCTTTTGCCGTGTTCTTTTGCCGGAGAGGAGTTCGCCAGAGAGGAGGAGGAGGAGGTCACCGGAGAGGCGCTCGCCTACATCGCCGGAGAGGAGGAGGAGGAGTTCGCCGGAGAGGAGGAGGAAGAGGTCGCTGGAGAGGAGTTCACCGGAGCATCGGAGAGGAGGAAGGAAGGAGAAACCATGAGGGGATGGGAGGAGAGGAGGGAGGAGGAGCTCACCGGAGAGGAGGGAGAAGGAGCTCACCGGAGAGGAGGGAGGAGAAACCGTGAGGGGAGGGGAGGGGAGGAGAGGAGGGAGGAGGAGGTCGCCGGAGAGGAGGAGGAGGAGGTCGCCGGAGAGGAGGAGGGTAGTATGGTGGAGGAGAGAAGGGAAGATGGAGTGGAGGAGAGGAGGAGATGGAGTGGAGGAGAGGTGGAGTGGAGGAGAAGAATAAAGAGGTAAGGAGGAGAGGACCACACCCAGCCATATATACGGCATAGTAATGGCGCACCGCGGGCAGGTGCCCCATTACTAACTTTTTTTTTTGATTTATTTTGAATTTTGAAGGTGGGAAGATACTAATGGCGCACCATGGGCAGGTGCGCCATTAGTAATTTTTTTTATTTTTTTGACTTATTTTGAATTTTGAAGGCGGGAAGATAGTAATGGCGCACCATGGGTAGGTGCGCCATTAGTAAGTTTGAATTTTTTTGCCTCTCCAGATCTTAAAAGCCCCGTATCTTTTTTTTCTGTTAGGTTTTTGAGGATTTTGAAAATGTTTAACGGGGTACCCCCGGTTAAATTCGGATGTAACTTTTTAAGTAGATGATTTTTCATATAAAAAACTTTTTCATCGTATGCAAAAATTATGCCCATTTTACAAATTCTCCAGAGATTTCGCGAATAAAGTCGAAATTCATATTTGTAATTTTTCACAATAACTAGACCACATATCACATGGGAAACTTATTTTCTTTTTTGACATTTCCATCATTGATTTATTTTTTTAAAATTGAAAAGGCGGTCCAGGGGGGTGTGCATTTGGTGGAAGTGGTGGCCAAGTTACTAATGGCGCACCGTGAGAGTGGTGCGCCATTACTAGTTTTGAAAAAGTTCTAATTTTTTTTACTAATGGCGCACCGTGGGAGTGGTGCGCCATTACTAGCGCACCACTCTAGTAATGGCGCATCACTCCTACGGTGCACCATTAGTAGTTTTGAAAAATTTTAAATTTTTTTACTAGTGGCGCACCGTGGATGTGGTGCGCCATTAGTATTTCGATACTAATGGCGCACCAACACATGGTGCACCATTACTATATAGTAATGGCGCACCACATGTCTGGTGCGCCATTAGTGTCAATTCCATCTATAGCCCTTTTCCTAGTAGTGCTACTAGGACTCCCTAGTCCTAGTAGGATTCCACCTCCCATATGGAATAGGAAAAGAGGAAGGGAAAAGGAGACGGAAGGAAGGGGGCGCCCCCTTCCCTAGTCCAATTCGGACCAGACCAAGGGGAGGGGTGCGGCCACCCTTGAGTCCCTTTTCCTTCTTTCCCGTATGGCCCAATAAGGCCCAATACGTATTCCCGTAACTCTTCGGTACTCCGAAAAATACCCGAATCACTCGGAACCTTTCCGATGTCCGAATATAGTCGTCCAATATATCGATCTTTACATCTCGACCATTTCGAGACTCCTCGTCATGTCCCCGATCTCATCCGGGACTCCGAACTCCTTCGGTACATCAAAACTCATAAACTCATAATATAACTGTCATCAAAACCTTAAGTGTGCGGACCCTACAGGTTCGAGAACAATGTAGACATGACCGAGACACGTCTCCGGTCAATAACCAATAGCGGAACCTGGATGCTCATATTGGCTCCCACATATTCTACGAAGATCTTTATCGGTCAGACCGCATAACAACATACGTTGTTCCCTTTGTCATCGGTATGTTACTTGCCCGAGATTCGATCGTCGGTATCACAATACCTAGTTCAATCTCGTTACCGGCAAGTCTCTTTACTCGTTCCGTAATACATCATCCTTGCAAGGCTTAAGTGATGTGCATTACCGAGAGGGCCCAGAGATACCTCTCCGACAATCGGAGTGAAAAATCCTAATCTCAAAATACGCCAACCCAACAAGTACCTTCGGAGACACCTATAGAGCACCTTTATAATCACCCAGTTACGTTGTGACGTTTGGTGGCACACAAAGTGTTCCTCCGATAAACGGGAGTTGCATAATCTCATAGTCACAGGAACATGTATAAGTCATGAAGAAAGCAATAGCAACAAACTAAACGATCAAGTGCTATGCTAACGGAATGGGTCAAGTCAATCACATCATTCTCCTAATGATGTGATCCTGTTAATCAAATGACAACTCATGTGTATGGTTAGGAAACATAACCATCTTTGATCAACGAGCTAGTCAAGCAGAGGCATACTAGTGACACTCTGTTTGTCTATGTATTCACACATGTATTATGTTTCCGGTTAATACAATTCTAGCATGAATAATAAACATTTATCATGATATAAGGAAATAAATAATAACTTTATTATTGCCTCTAGGGCATATTTCCTTCAGTCTCCCACTTGCACTAGAGTCAATAATCTAGTTCACATCGCCATGTGATTTAACATCAATAGTTCACATCACCATGTGATTAACACCCATAGTTCACATCGACATGTGACCAACACCCAAAGGGTTTACTAGAGTCAATAATCTAGTTCACATCGCTATGTGATTAACACCCAAAGAGTACTGAGGTGTGATCATGTTTTGCTTGTGAGAGAAGTTTAGTCAATGGGTCTTCCACATTCAGATCCGTAAGTATTTTGCAAATTTCTATGTCAACAATGCTCTGTATGGAGTTACTCTAGATAATTGCTCCCACTTTTAATATGTATCCAGATTGAGACTTAGAGTCATCTGGATCAGTGTCAAAACTTGCATCAACGTAACCCTTTACGACGAACCTTTTGTCACCTCCATAATCGAGAAACATATCCTTATTCCAGTAAGGATAATTTTGACCAATGTTTAGTGATCTACTCCTAGATCACTATTGTACTCCTTTGCCAAACTCAGGGAAGGATATACGATAGGTCTGGTACACAGCATGGCATACTTTATAGAACCTATGGCTGAGGCATAGGGAATGACTTTCATTCTCTCTCTATCTTCTGCCGTGGTCGGGTTTGGAGTCTTACTCAACTTCACACCTTGTAACACAGGCAAGAACTCCTTTTTGACTGTTCCATTTTGAACTACTTCAAAATCTTGTCAAGGTAAGTACTCATTGAAAAAAATTTATCAAGCGTATTGATCTATCTCTATAGATCTTGATGATCAATATGTAAGCAGCTTCACCGAGGTCTTTCATTGAAAAACTCTTATTCAAGTATCCCTTTATGCTATCCAGAAATTTTATATCATTTCCAATCAATAATATGTCGTCCACATATAATATCAGAAATGCTACAGAGCTCCCACTCACTTTCTTGTAAATATAGGCTTCTCCAAAAGTCTGTACAAAACCAAATGCTTTGATCACACTATCAAAGCGTTTATTCCCACTCCGAGAGGCTTGCACCAGTCCATAAATGGATCGCTGGAGCTTGCACACTTTGTTAGCTCCCTTTGGATCAACAAAACCTTCTGATTGCAACATATACAACTCTTCTTCCAGAAATCCATTCAGGAATGCATTTTTGACATCCATTTGCCAAATTTCATAATCATAAAATGCGGCAATTGCTAACATGATTCGGACAGACTTAAGCATCGCTACGGGTGAGAAGGTCTCATCGTAGTCAATCCCTTGAACTTGTCGAAAACCTTTTGCAACAAGTCGAGCTTTATAGATAGTAACATTACCGTCAGCGTCAGTCTTCTTCTTGAAGATCCATTTATTCTCAATTGCTTGCCGATCAACGGGCATGTCAACCAAAGTCCACACTTTGTTCTCATACATGGATCCCATCTCAGATTTCATGGCTTCTAGCCATTTTCCGGAATCTGGGCTCACCATCGCTTCTTCATAGTTCGTAGGTTCATCATGATCTAGTAGCATGACTTCCAGAACAGGATTACCGTACCACTCTGGTGCGGATCTTACTCTGGTTGATCTACGAGGTTCAGTAGTAACTTGATCTGAAGTTTCATGATCATTATCATTAGCTTCCTCACTAATTGGTGTAGGTGTCACAGAAACCGGTTTGTGTGATGTACTACTTTCCAATAAGGGAGCAGGTACAGTTACCTCAGCAAGTTCTACTTTTCTCCAACTCACTTCTTTCGAGAGAAACTCCTTCTCTAGAAAAACTCTGAATTTAGCAACAAAAGTCTTGCCTTCGGATCTGTGATAGAATGTGTACCCAACAGTCTCCTTTGGGTATCCTATGAAGACACATTTCTCCGATTTGGGTTTGAGCTTATTAGGTTGAAGCTTTTTCACATAAGCATTGCAACATCAAACTTTAAGAAACGACAACTTAGGTTTCTTGCCAAACCATAGTTCATACGGTGTCGTCTCAACGGATTTAGATGGTGCCCTATTTAACGTGAATGCAGCTGTCTCTAATGCATAACCCCAAAACGATAGTGGTAGATCGGTAAGAGACATCATAGATCGCACCATATCTAATAAAGTACGGTTATGACATTCGGACACACCATTATGCTGTGGTGTTCCAGGTGGTGTGAGTAGTGAAACTATTTCACATTGTTTTTAACTGAAGGCCAAACTCGTAACTCAAATATTTTACTTCTGCGATCATATCGTAGAAACTTTTATTTTTGTTACGATGATTCTCCACTTCACTCTGAAATTCTTTGAACTTTTCAAATGTTTCAGACTTGTGTTTCATTAAGTAGATATACTCATATCTGCTCAAATCATCTGTGAAGATCCGAAAATAATGATACTTGCCACGAGCCTCAATATTCATTGGACCACATACATCAGTATGTATGATTTTCAACAAATCTGTTGCTCGCTCCATTGTTCCGGAGAACGGAGTCGTAGTCATCTTGCCCATGAGGCATGGTTCGCAAGCATCAACTGATTCATAATCAAGTGATTCCAAAAGCCCATCAGCATGGATTTTCTTCATGCGCTTTACACCAATATGACCTAAACGGCAGTGCCACAAATAAATTGCACCATCATTATTAACTTTGCATATTTTGGTTTCAATATTATGAATATGTGTATCACTACGATCGAGATCCAACAAACCATTTTCATTGGGTGTGTAACCATATAAGGTTTTATTAATGTAAACAGAACAATAATTGAATCTCTTACTTAAATGAATAACCGTATTGCAATAAACATGATCAAATCATATTCATGCTCAACGTAAACACCAAATAACACTTATTTAGGTTCAACACTAATCCCAAAAGTATAGGGAGTGTGCGATGATGATCATATCAATCTTGGAACCACTTCCAATACACATCGCCACTTCACCCTTAACTAGTCTATGTTCATTCTGCAACTCCCATTTCGAGTTACTACTCTTGGCAACTGAACCAGTATCAAATACCGAGGGGTTGCTACAAACACTAGTAAAATACACATCAATAATCTGTATATCAAATATACCATTGTTCAGTTTGCCATCATTCTTATCCGCCACATACTTGGGGCAGTTCCGCTTCCAGTGACCAGTCCCTTTGCAGTAGAAGCACTTAGTCTCAGGCTTAGGACCAGACTTGGGCTTCTTCACTTGAGCAACAACTTGCTTGCCGTTCTTCTTGAAGTTCCCCTTCTTCCCTTTGCCCTTTTCTTGAAACTAGTGGTCTTGTCTACCATCAACACTTGATATTTTTCTTGATTTCTACCTTCGTCGATTTCAGCATTACGAAGAGCTTGGGAATCATTTCCGTTATCCCTTGCATATCATAGTTCATCACGAAGTTCTACTAACTTGGTGATGGTGACTAGAGAATTCTGTCAATCACTATTTTATCTGGAAGATTAACTCCCACTTGATTCAAGCGATTGTAGTACCCAGACAATCTGAGCACATGCTCACTGCTTGAGCTATTCTCCTCCATCTTTTAGCTATAGAACTTGTTCGAGACTTCATATCTCTCAACTCGGGTATTTGCTTGAAATATTAACTTCAACTCCTGGAACATCTCATATTGTCCATGACGTTCAAAACGTCTTTGAAGTCCCGATTCTAAGCCGTTTAAGCATGGTGCACTAAACTATCAAGTAGTCATCATATTGAGCTAGCCAAATGTTCATAACATCTGCATCTGCTCCTGCAATAGGTTTGTCACCTAGCGGTGTATCAAAGACATAATTCTTCTGTGCAGCAATGAGTATAAACCTCAGATCACGGATCCAATCCGCATCATTGCTACTAAAATCTTTCAACTTAGTTTTCTCTAGGAACATATCAAAAATAAAACAGGGGAGCTAAACGCGAGCTATTGATCTACAACATAGATATGCTAATACTACCAGGACTAAGTTCATGATAAATTAAAGTTCAATTAATCATATTACTTAAGAACTCCCACTTAGATAGACATCCCTCTAATCCTCTAAGGGATCACGTGATCCAAATCAACTAAACCATGCCCGATCATCACGTGAGATGGAGTAGTTTCAATGGTGAACATCACCATGTTGATCATATCTACTATATGATTCACGCTCGACCTTTCGGTCTCCGTGTTCCGAGGCCATATCTGTTATATGCTAGGCTCATCAAGTTTAACCTGAGTATTCCGCGTGTGCAACTGTTTTGCACCCGTTGTATTTGAACGTAGAGCCTATCACACCCGATCATCACGTGGTGTCTCAGCACGAACAACTTTCGCAATGGTGCATACTCAGGGAGAACACTTATACTTTGATAATTTAGTGAGGGATCATCTTATAATGCTACCGTCAATCAAAGCAAGATAAGATGCATAAAAGGTAAACATCACATGCAATCAATATAAGTGATATGAGATGGCCATCATCATCTTGTACTTGTGATCTCCATCTCCGAAGTACCGTCATGATCACCATCGTCACCGGCGTGACACCTTGATCTCCATCGTAGCATCGTTGTCGTCTCGCCAATCTTATGCTTCCACGACTATCGCTACCGCTTAGTGATAAAGTAAGCATTACAGCGCGATTGCATTGCATACAATAAAGCGACAACCATATGGCACCTGCCAGTTGCCGATAACTCGGTTACAAAACATGATCATCTCATACAATAAAATTTAGCATCATGTCTTGACCATATCACATCACAACATGCCCTGCAAAAACAAGTTAGACGTCCTCTACTATGTTGTTGCAAGTTTTACGTGGCTGCTACGGGCTTAGCAAGAACCATTCTTACCTACGCATCAAAACCACAACGATAGTTTGTCAAGTTGGTGCTGTTTTAACCTTCGCAAGGACCGGGTGTAGCCACACTCGGTTCAACTAAAGTTGGAGAAACTGACACCCGCCAGCCACCTGTGTGCAAAGCACGTCGGTAGAACCAGTCTCGCGTAAGCGTACGCATAATGTCGTTCTGGGCCGCTTCATCCAATAATACCGCCGAACCAAAGTATAACATGTTGGTAAGCAGTATGACTTATATCGCCCACAACTCACTTGTGTTCTACACGTGCATAACATCAACGCATACAACCTAGGCTCGGATGCCACTGTTGGGGAACGTAGTAATTTAAAATTTTTCCTACACACACGAGAGATCATGGTGATGCATAGCAAAGAGAGAGGAGAGTGTTGTCTACGTACCCTCGTAGACCGAAAGCGGAAGCATTAGCACAACGTGGTTGATGTAGTCGTACGTCTTTATGGCCCGACCGATCAAGCACCTCCGAGTTCTAGCACACGTTCAGCTCGATGACGATCCCCGGACTCCGATCCAGCAGAATGTCGGGGAAGAGTTCCGTCAGCACGACGGCGTGGTGACGATTTTGATGTTCTACTGTCGCAGGGCTTCGCCTAAGCACCGCTACAATATTATCGAGGATTATGGTGGAAGGGGGCACCGCACACGGCTAAGAGATCAATGATCAATTGTTGTGTCTTTGGGGTGCCCCCCTGCACCCGTATATAAAGGAGAAAGGGAGGAGGAGGCCGGCCCTAGGAGGGGGCGCGCCAAGTGTGGAGTCCTACAAGGACTCCCTAGTCCTAGTAGGATTCCACCTCCCATATGGAATAGGAAAAGAGGAAGGGAAAAGGAGAAGGAAGGAAGGGGGCGCCCCCCTTCCCTAGTCCAATTCGGACCAGACCAAGGGGAGGGGTGCGGCCACCCTTGAGGCCCTTTTCCTTCTTTCCCGTATGGCCCAATAAGGCCCAATACGTATTCCCGTAACTCTCCGGTACTCCGAAAAATACCAGAATAACTCGGAACTTTTCCGATGTCCGGATATAGTCGTCCAATATATCGATCTTTACGTCTCAACCATTTCGAGACTCCTCGTCATGTCCCCGATCTCATTCGGGACTCCGAACTCCTTCGGTACATCAAAACTCATAAACTCATAATATAACTGTCATTGAAACCTTAATTGTGCGGACCCTACGGGTTCGAGAACAATGTAGACATGACCGAGACACGTCTCCGGTCAATAACCAATAGCGGAACCTGGATGCTCATATTGGCTCCCACATATTCTACGAAGATCTTTATCGGTCAGACCGCATAACAACATACGTTGTTCCCTTTGTTATCGGTATGTTACTTGCCCGAGATTCGATCGTCGGTATCTCAATACCTAGTTCAACCTCGTTACCGGCAAGTCTCTTTACTCGTTCCGTAATACATCATCCTGCAACTAACTCATTTGTTGCAATGCTTGCAAGGCTTAAGTGATGTGCATTACCGAGAGGGCCCAGAGATACCTCTCCGACAATCGGAGTGACAAATCCTAATCTCGAAATACGCCAACCCAACAAGTACCTTTGGAGACATCTGTAGAGCACCTTTATAATCACCCAGTTACGTTGTAACGTTGGGTGGCACACAAAGTGTTCCTCCGGTAAACGGGAGTTGCATAATCTCATAGTCACAGGAACATGTATAAGACATTTAGAAAGCAATAGCAACAAACTAGACGATCAAGTGCTATGCTAACGGAATGGGTCAAGTCAATCATATCATTCTC
The DNA here is from genome assembly GCF_056163025.1 of Triticum urartu. Taxonomy (NCBI): domain Eukaryota; kingdom Viridiplantae; phylum Streptophyta; class Magnoliopsida; order Poales; family Poaceae; genus Triticum; species Triticum urartu. Next base: position 18,785,124 of record NC_141877.1, read on the forward strand.
CTAATGATGTGATCCTGTTAATCAAATGACAACTCATGTGTATGGTTAGGAAACATAACCATCTTTGATCGACGAGCTAGTCAAGTAGAGGCATAGTAGTGACACTCTATTTGTCTATGTATTCACACATGTATTATGTTTCCGGTTAATACAATTCTAGCATGAATAATAAACATTTATCATGATATAAGGAAATAAGTAATAACTTTATTATTGCCTCTAGGGCATATTTCCTTCAGTTGCTCCCGGGTGCGCACGAGTGAGGACAAAGTGCACAGAAAAGACTAGTATTGATCTGTGGGGCCACTCTAGATCCCGCCAGGAGTAACGACCATCGACGGGTGTGTCCGGGGCGTTACAACAGAGCACGATGAAGTTGCAAACGGCGAACATAGTACGGATCCGACGTCCGAACACGGCGACGACGAGGATAAACCTCATCAAACCCCCTCTAGGGAGGAAAACAACCCGGACCAAGATGCACACATCATCCCGGAAACGCACTTGGAGCAAGAGAACCTCCGCAGAAGGCTTATTGCCACAACGAGGAGTCTGAAGATGCAGAAGCAAAGGCTTAAGGCCGAACAAAATATGCTCAGCAGCAGGTGGAACAAAGTGCTCGACAACGAAGAAAAGTATGATGGAGGTTAACACACTAAGAGCTATCGAAAGCGCAAGCTATTACCCGAATTCGACGATGAGGCCTTAGACCCCATACAGCCGAAAAATAAAACGGCCAACCGGCCGGATCAACCACCTTGTGACCGCGATAGAGCGGCTAACAAGGTCACACATAAGTCAACACATGATCTACGTGAGGACTTGCGCCAAAAATCCAGTATGACCAGATCCATCTATGGATCTAGGAAGCGCGCTCCAGCACAAAATCAAAACCGAATACTACAACCATCCGAACGCCATGATACATCCAAATACAGGGGTGCCACACACCCTCTATGTTTCACCAATGAGGTGCTAGACCATGAATTCCCAGAAGGATTCAAACCAGTGAACATAGAGGCGTACGATGGGACCACAGACCGGCGGGTCTGGATTGAGGACTTTATCCTCCATATCCATATGGCTCGCGGAGACGATCTCCATGCCATCAAGTACTTGCCCCTCAAGCTTAAAGGACCAGCTCAGCACTGGCTGAAAAGCCTCCCCGAAAACTCAATTGGAAGTTGGGAGGAGCTCGAGGACGCTTTTCAGGCTAATTTTCAAGGGACCTATGTCCGACCTCTGGATGCAGACGATTTAAGTCATATAATTTAACAGCCCGGAGAGTCAGCCCGAAAGCTTTGGAACAGGTTTCTCGCTAAGAAGAACCAAATCCTCGACTGTCCGGACGCCGAAGCCTTAGCAGCTTTCAAACACAGCATCCGAGACGAATGGCTCGCCAGACACGTCGGCCAAGAAAAACCGAGAACAATGGCAGCCCTGACAAGCCTCATGACCCGCTTTTGCATGGGCGAAGATAGTTGGTTAGCCCGCAGTAGCACCAGCGACCCAAGCACATCCGAAGTCAGGGATGGCAATGGAAAACCACAATGCAGTAAAATCAAGCGTCGAAATAAAGAAGACAACCCAGATAATATGGTGGTCAACGCCGGATTTAGGGGCTCTCGACCTGGTCAGCGGAAAAAGCCTTTCAAAGGCAGCAGAGATGGACCGTCTAGCCTAAACAAGATTCTCGACAAACTATGTCAGATTCATGGCACCCCCGATAAACCTGCAAATCACATACACAGAGAATGCTGGGTCTTCAAGCAGGCCGGTAAGCTAAACGCCGAACACAAGGGGGGGGAGACACCAAGCGAAGACGAGGACGAACCTCGCCAGCAAAGCACTGGAGGATAGAAAAAATTCCCACCAGAGGTTAAAATAGTAAACATGATCCATGTGACGAAGAGGAGAAGCAAACATGCACTCCGAGACATACGCGCCATAGGGCCTGTCACTCCTAAGTTCAACCCATGGTTGGCCTGCCCGATCACTTTTGATCGCAGGGATCACCCGACAAGCATCCGACATGAAGGATTGAATGCCTTGGTGTTAGACCCAATAATAAACGTATACCATCTCACACGAGTCCTTATGGACAGCGACAGTTGTCTAAATCTGATATATCAGGACACACTCCGCAAAATGGGGATAGACCCGACAAAAATAAGCCACAGTAATACTACCTTCCAAGGAGTAATACCAGGCCCAGAGGCCCGCTGTACGGGCTCTCTATTACTAGAGGTTGTATTCGGTTCTCCCGACAACTTCCGAAGTGAAAAGTTAACTTTCTACATCGCTCCATTCCGAAGTAGCTATCAAGCACTACTCGGAAGAGCAGCTTTCGCTCGTTTTAATGCAGTACCGCATTACGCTTCTCTCAAGCTTAAAATGCCCTGTCCACATGGCACCATCACAGTCAATGGAAATATTGAGCGTTCTCTACGCGCGGAAGAACGTGCGGCGGCTTTAACAGCCGAGCACTAGGCGGCCTCACTAACAAGCATAAATGGCAGGTCGTCAAGACTAGGACACGGTTAGACGAGTCCGGCGCAGACGTGCAGCAGGGACCCACTCACAGGTTTCATTTCAGATTAAGACCCTGCGTAAACCTTTTTTACTGTCTCTTGTTGATTCACATCCTCCGGATACTCAATACAACCGAGAAGGATGCTGACGTTATTGACATGTGGCCACGTCCAGATATTGCACGTACCGGGACACTCGGGGTTTATTATTAAGGGCATCGTTCAGCCCGACATATGTTATAAAGACCGAATAACTTAGGGAGTGTTCGGCATCGCGAGTTTGGCCTTATATGCATCAGCTCTGAATCATGTCTTTGGTCAAATGTTGGGTTTGCCTGGCTCCCGTGTTTTGCTACCTTACGTTCCGCTCTATCGGCTAAGGTGGCACCAGGAGAACTACAATGGTTGTGCCCTGGTTCATCCGGATGAGCACCTCAGTAGAGAAAGCCGAAAACGGACTGTCATGATAAAGCGCGAGACTGGTCAACCACTCGATGACTTAGCGGAATCTTCAGGATTCCTCCGCATTAATGAAGGGCCGTTTCCCGGTCATGTACGTACGCGCCCCGTATTCGGACGAGCGCGGAGGTACCACGGGCTATCTAGTAGTCCAGCCGTCAAACTCCTCTGGCTAAGTGAAAGTGTTAAAGCAATATAGTCTGATTGCCTCGTTCGCTATGCTACCACCTCCTTAATGGACCAAGACGTTGGATCGAGTGTGAATACACGTTTTTTGTGAACATCCCCGCATTATATGCGTGGGGGCTAAAGCCGACGACTGCAAACTTTCAGGTTATATACATATATACATAAACGGCCGCACAGGAGGCATCATAATACTTTCAGGGAAAAGGATAAACACAGCCTTTATAATTCAATAAAACATTGTTTTTACATTGGGAATACATGTCACTAGAACATAATATTCTTTGAGAACTGAGCCTCTATCGAACGAGCGCCTTCAAGGAATTCTTCAAAGTAGTGCTCAACAGCTACTCGGCCCACGACCGAACCCTGTCTTGCAATAGTGGTGGCCTCCATCTCTGCGCGGTATGTCTTGACACAGGCAAGTGCCATCCGCGCACCCTCTATGCACGCCGACCACTTCATAGCGTCGATGTGCGGGACATCACCAAGGAATTGTTGCACTAAACTAAAGTAACTATTCGGCCTTGGCCCTTCCGGCCACAGATGGTCCACAACAGACCTCATGGCAAGTCCGGACAACCTATGGAGCTCGGCCCACTCGGCCATTCGCTCATTCAACAGCAGCAGACGCACTGGAGCATGGAACTGTGACCAGAATAGCTTTTCCACTTCACGATCTTTTTGATCCTTGAAGTACTCGGCCGCATCAGCAGCACTTGCTGCCAAATCCACGTATGCGTCTGCAAAAATCCATAGTTGATCAAGAGGGGCATAATTCGGATCTCCGAACTTAGTCTGCAACAAAAAGGGCTTCCCAGCCGCGATATCTCCATCTTGATGCAGCTCCTCCTTCGTCGCTTTGATTTTGGAGCGGGCTTCCTTGGCTGCTACCATCGCCTTCTCCAGGTCCGTCGCCTTCGCTCGGCTTTCTTTTTCAAGAAGCTGGTAAAGGTCGGCGGCATCTTTCAACTCAATCGCCATCTTGGCCATTCTTTCCTTGCTCTGGCAATATGCGGCCTGTTCGGCCCTCAGCTCTTCGACCTCCTTTAGAACGGCTGCATCGCTATTTCTGGTTTGTTCCTTGGCTCGGGCAAGTTCCGCCCGAAGGGTCTCCACGGTGGCAACTCCATCTGCAGTCACAACATATTAAAGATACTGGCATCATGCTCCTCTTACTATGTGTTGATCACCGGAGAAATCACATACCCTGTGCCTCATCGAGCTGCTTGTTGACAAGCAAGATGTCAGCATCAGCCACATCTAGTTGCCGCTTTAACTCGGCAAACTCATCATCCCGGCTCGCCACCGGACCTTCAGCCACCTGCACATGAAGGCGGCCTGATTATTAACTGGGACTATGATCCTCTGTTTGCCGCCGTTCTCAACGGCAACCAGAGTCTCAGGGGCTACTATCTGCATAGGGCACACCCAACGTGTGCGGTACTGTCAAAAACATACAATATTTCACGTACCTCAAAGCCTTTAAGCAGACTCATAAAAGCTTCATGCAACCCACTTTTGGCGGATGAAATCCTTTCAATCACCGTACCCATTATCGTACGATGCGCTTCTGAGATGGCCGCTTGCTCCAAAAGATCCTTCAGTGCGTCCAACCGCACACTGTACGGTGCCGGACTCTTTCTGTTGCTCTCTTTAGGAGCCGAATACTAAGGACTTCGGGTGGCCAAAGGATTACCCTTTGGCCTTGGCAGATCAGGAGAAACCCTCCGCGATGACACTTCAGGGTCACCCGCCTCATGAGTCGGGTGGCAGTGGGAGGTGTTTCGCTCTCCATCATCTCCGGAAGAAGATCCCCCGAAGACGAACTCTGTCGAGAAGGGCTGCGATCCGAACTGCAAGATATATGCTTCGGCTATTATCTTCAGAAGTAATGTAGGATATTTTTACTATTAAGTACTTTTTGTTTACTTACAGCTCGGTAAAGGGCTGATCCCCTTGCGGACACTGTGTGGCAAGAGAACCCTCTGAGGCAAGACCCTCTGGCGAAGATTTCTTCCCCCGTTTGGAAACCTTTGTTTCCGGGTCTTCAGAGGTGGTCCTCTTCCTTCCTTGGGGAGAGGGAATTTCAGATTCTTCTCCCTGGTTATCCTCCTTCACGGAGGCGCTAACTCCCCAGGTTTGGATGAATAATGAGCGAAGCCCGCTTTCAGCATCTTTATTCTCCCCTTTATCTTCCCCTGAGGGCGCCTGATAAGGCGCCGACTCGAGCATTCTGGCTAGTACTGGATTTGCTGAACCTTCAGGAAGGGGGGCCGAACACCTGATCATCTTCGCCTTTGTTACCCAGTCCTGGTCAGAGAGCGATTTTTCAGAATGATGCTATGATAAATAAAAAGACAGTGTGTTCGGTCACGAGATTATTTACTTGGGTATCTGGGCTATTACAGCTCAGACCCGCATCCTCGGTGGTGTCCGGACACTTTATTTGTGGTCCAAAGAACAATTTGTACATCTCTTCGAGCGTCATGCCGGGGAAGTGCTGAATAATTCACGGTCCTTCCGGGTTGAAATCCCACATACGGAGGGGTCGACTTTTGCAAGGCGAGACCCGACAAACTGGCATGACTTGCATTACCGAGACCAAGCTGACGTCTCTCTCGAGGAGATCCTGAATGCGACTCTGCAATATCGGCACATCATTTACTGGCCCTAGTTCAGCCCCTTGTTGATCCATGACGTCAGTTGTGGTGGGGGGCCCAAGCGAAAGGCATGGGTGGCTACCCACTTGGCACTCTGGGGAGCTGTGATATAAAACCACTCCCGCTGCCACAAACTGGACACCTCTGGGAAGGAACCCTCTGGCCATGGGGCATCAACGCTTTTGCTTATTACGGCACCTCCGCACTCTGTGTGTCGCCCCTCGATCATCTTCAGCTTCACATTGAAAGTCTTGAGCCACAGGCTGAAGTGTGGGGTAATGCGGAGGAACGCCTCACACACGACGATGAATGACGAGATGTGAAGGAGGGAATTCGGGACCAGATCATGGAAATCCAGCCCATAATAGAATATGAGCCCCCTAACAAAGGGATCCAGAGCGAGGCCTAGCCCTCGGATGAAGTGAGAGATGAACACAACACTCTCGTTGGGTTCGGGAGTGGGGATGACCTGCCCTCGGGCAGGCAGCCTGTGCGAGATGTCGGCGGTCAGATACCTGGCCTCTCTTAGCTTCTTGATGTCTTCCTCTGTGACAGAGGAGGGCATCCACCGACCTTGAAGGGTGGATCCAGACATGGTTGAAGGTCCGAAGCACCTGACCTGAGCCTTGGGCGTTGGAACTCGAGGCGGGGGAGGGATTCGATTGAGCACGAGAGGGAAAAAAGGACAAGCCTTGGCCTCTTTATAAAGAGGGTGAATATCAAGCGTCCTCCTCATGGCTGTTTGGGACTTGCCTAAAATCGAGTAGTCAACAGACACGATTGGGTTACCCACGTCCGTATTGATGATAATCCCATAATAAGGGGGACACAATCTCTGCTTTGACAAGACGTGTCAGGAAAACTGCCTCGCGATATGTGCAGTGCTGGTTGAGAAAAATGGTTCGAATAAAGAACGGGCCATGGCATGATGTCATGTTGCTAAACGTGTTAGCATATTAGATTTGTGGAAATATTATTCTCTCTACGGTGGTATGTGGAACTTGTTTTGCAGAGCCGGACACTATTCTTGTGTTCAAATCTTCTATGGAGTATTCGGAAGAAGAACCCGCCTTGCAATGCCGAAGACAAATCTGCACGCCGGACTCATCATCATTGAAGCCTGGTTCAGGGGCTACTGAGGGAGTCCTGGATTAGGGGGTCTCCGGACAGCCGGACTATATCCTTTGGTCGGACTGTTGGACTATGAAGATACAAGATTGAAGACTTCGTCCCGTGTCCGTATGGGACTTCCCTTGGCGTGGAAGGCAAGCTTGGCAATACGGATATGTAGATCTCCTCCCTTGTAACCGACTCTGTGTAACCCAAGCCCCCTCCGATGTCTATATAAACCGGAGGGTTTAGTCCGTAGGACAACAACAATCATACCATAGGCTAGCTTCTAGGGTTTAGCCTCTACGATCTCATGGTAGATCAACTCTTGTAATACTCATATCATCAAGATCAATCAAGCAGGACGTAGGGTATTACCTCCATCAAGAGGGCCCGAACCTGGGTAAACCTCGTGTCCCCTGCCTCCTGTTACCATCCGCCTTAGATGCACAGTTCGGGACCCCCTACCCGAGATCCGCCGGTTTTGACACTGACAAACATCATCACTGTCAACACGCTGTCATGCTGACGGAACTCTCCCGTGAAGCTCTGCTGGATCGGAGTTCATGAGACGTCATCGAGCTGAACATGTGCTGAACTCGGAGGTGTCGTGCGTTCGGTCCTTGGATCGGTCGGATCGTGAAGACGTTCGACTACATCAATCGCGTTCTCATAACGCTTCCGCTTATGGTCTACGAGGGTACGTGAACGATACTCTTCCCTCTCGTTGCTATACATCACCATGATCTTGCGTGTGCGTAGGATTTTTTTTTGAAATTACTACGTTCCCCAACAACTACATTCTTCAAGGATATTTTCATATGAGAGATATGAAAACCACTTCTACACAGGAATGTGATGAGACTCCTGAGCCTGCCATTCCTATGGAATATTATGAACAAACACATGATGAAAATCCTGAGAAGGATGACAAGGAAACCCTTGGTAGGGGCAAGATACAAAGGACTGCCAAGACCTTTGGTGATGATTTCTTCATGTACCTTGTGGATAATACTCCCACTACTATTTCAGAGGCGCATGCCTCTCCAGAAGCTAACTACTGGAAGGATGCGGTCCATAGCGAGATGGATTCCATCATGGCTAATGGGACATGGGACATCACTTAACGTCCCTATGGTTGCAAACCATTGGGATGTAAGTGAGTTTTCAAAAACAAGCTTAGGCCCGATGGTACAATTAAAAAGTACAAGGCTAGGCTTGTGGCCAAGGGCTATGACGAGAAAGAAGAGAAAGATTTCTTTGATACTTATTCACCTGCGGCCAGACTGACCATCATTCGAGTATTACTCTCATTGGTTGCCTTGCATGATCTTCTCGTCCACCAAATATATATGGATGTTAAGACGTTTTCTCTGAATGGAGAGCTAAACGAGGAAATCTATATGCAACAACCAGATGACTTTGTGATAGATGGTCAGGAAAGAAAGGTGTGTAGGTTGCTGAAATCTTTATATGGCCTGAAACAAGCACCTAAGCAATGGCATGGCAAGTTTAATACAACTCTGACATATGTTGTCTTCGTTCTTAATGAAGCTGACAAATGTGTAGACTATCGCCCTGGTGGGGGCGAAGGAGTTATATTGTGCTTGTATGTTGATGACATACTAATATTAGGAACCAACGTCAAAGTCATTGAGGAGGTCAAGTCGTTTCTATCTCGGAACTTTGAGATGAAAGACCTTTGTGTGGATGATTTTATCTTGAACATCAAGCTACTGAGAGATGATGATGGTGGGATTACACTTCTGCAATCCCATTTATGTTTAGAAGGTGTTGACTCGTTTTGGATATTCAAACTGCACACCATCTCAAACACCATATGATCCTAGTGTGTTGATTCAAAAGTTCAAAGGCACAGTTAAAGATCAATTGAGATACTGTCAAATCATTGGTTCACTTTTGTATCTACCAAGCGCAACGAGGCCTGACATCACATTTGCTATGAGCAAACTGAGCCGATTTATTTCCAAACCGGGTGATGTACACTGGCATGCGGTTGAAAGAGTTATGTACTATCTGAAAGGTACTATGAACTATGGACATCACTATACTGGATACCCGTCGGTACTTGAAAGGTATAGTGATGCGAATTGGATCTCTGATGCTGATGAGATGAAGGCCACAATCGGGTATATGTTTACTCTTGGAGGTGGCGATGTTTCCTGTAAGTCTTGCAAGCAAACGATTTTAACGAGATCGGCAATGAAAGTAGAATTAACAGCATTAGACACATCTGGTGTCGAAGAAGGACGGCTTTGAGATATTTTGATGGACTTGCCATTGGTTGATAAACCGGTTCTGGCTATTCTTATGAACTATGACAATTAGACTGTCATCACTAAGGTGAAGAGTTCAAAGGACAACATGAAGTCCAACAAACACATTAGAATGAGATTAAAACCTGACAGAAAATTAAGAAACTGCGGGGTGATAGCATTGGAGCATGTCCACACGGCTAAGAAAGGAACCCTTTAACAACATCACCGTGTGCTCTGGGATCCGATGCGCCTCCACCTTGATCACGCGACCCTCGGCGAACTTGGGGCCCACCCACGCCCGGATGCTGGATTGGAGCTTCATGATCTTTGGCTTGGTGACTACGGTGTCTGTCTCGACACTTGACTACAGATGAGGTCGATGTGCCAGCATAGTTGGTTTTCATGGCAGCTCACCTCATTGGGATCAAAGAATCGACGTTGATGGCTTCATAGCGGAGATTGTCAGCGGTGCGGTGGCGGGTGGAGGAGCAGCGGCATCGCAGGAAGAGGGGTCACCGTAGGCGGCGAACCGTAGCGAGGGACAGGAGGATTGGGAGATACCGAGCGATGAGTTTTTTTGTAGAAAAAACAAATCTAGAAGAGAGGTGAGATGAAAAAAACCGACAAGGTAAAACCTTGAAGGCAAAGCTATCAACTCCCTCTTTAGGAGTAGAGATATTTTCATAGAAAAACCCATAGTGGGACCCAATCACCCGACCCTAGCCTGCCGGGTCGTTTTGGGCAACTCCGGAGGCACCGCTGTGACCAGCTTTGGAGTCCCTCACTCACAGCGCCGTTCACCTTGCCGCTGCCGGAGGAGGCCGGCCGCCCGCCCGACGGATGGCGGCGGCGGGGCATCTTCGGCCATTTTTTTAATTCTTCCCTGGTGGTCGTTTGCCGATCTGGCCGCCGTCGTCCTATGTCGCCAGCTTTCCGATCTGTTTGTCACCGTCGTGCGTACACCATTCACCTAATCTCGATGGGTGAGTACACCATTCACCATAAGCAGACATAACACCTTCTTCAAGCGGTCTCTGAAATGAGACATGGAGAAGGCACTAGAGAAGGCCTCTTATTATAAGATATTTTGACACATAATGGTGTTTTTTTTGTTTAAGCCTCTCATTCTTAGATTGCTTATTTCTAATTCAGCATCAGATGAGGAGATTATAACAGAACATATATCATCTGATTGGAAGCTAGCTAGCTATGCAATTGAGAAGCAGGTCGAAGTGCAGGAGTATAATATATCAATGTGGGGGGAGGCTGATTTTGTGAAGTGTCATCTGCTAGGTCTTCCTGCCACGCGCTTCTGTCTTTGTGTTTAAATATTTGGTTTTCATGTAGGAGTGCCACCTGCTTTCTAGGCGGAGAGACAAGGACCGGCTAGGCGGCAGGATAGTTTGTCTTCAGATGGTCGACCATCATGTTTCTGTGCCCCCTAGCAGCCGACACTCTCCTCGGAGTTGTCTTGCATCTCTTTGTTGTTTCGCTTTTGGGCATGTGTTCTATCGTTGCTGCATCATATTCTATTTACTTTTCTTGTACTTGAATAGCTTGTTGTATGGACTTGGTTGGTGCTTTATCTATAGTGTGGGAAAAACCTAGTTTGAGAGTATGTATGCGAGGGGAGTAGCTGATTTTCTGTGTATATTTTGTGTGGAACCGAACATACATGATGGGTGGAAATCTTATGTGAGATCAATGAAAGATGCACATTACATGAGGGAATTGAGCGAATCAACTAAATGAAATATAACTAGCAGTCGGATGGGAAATGACATGGTTGACAGATGCATGCATGTGAGCCAAACAAGTATGCAGGAGCAAGTGAGACGTTTAAAAAAAACTTGGAGCAAGCCAGACCAAGTAGACATGTTTCATTAATGAGTTTAGATCATCTTCCACACCTACCATTTCCATTTCAAGCACCTACCTACTTAAAATGCCAAGGTTATATCTTGGCAAATGCTTCCTTCACCCATCTTTCATCTCCTCAAGCAATCTTTTTAGATGCTCAGCTGGAGGTCTAGCTAGGATAAGAACCTAGAAATATCTCAGTCTTCATCTACCATATCTTGTCTCATTCCTCTGCTGCTCAAACTTGCATTTACATAGGAATGGGGGGGTGTTAGGAATATATATATATATATATATATATATATATATATATATATATAACATTCATAGGATCAACGATATAATACTATTCTCCCAAGGCTGTACATGGTGCCTTGTTAGGAGCTGCAGGGACATACAGTTCAGAATGTTAACTAGCCTAAATCATTAGATACTTGTGTGGTGGCATTGCTCTAAATTACTACTAATTCGGATGTTGACGCAACAACAGAGCAGTTCCAATCTATGGTATCATCATCAGCTGGCATAGTGATGACCATAAATACGCGGTGCCTCGAAGCCCCTTTCCATGTCAAAGATTGTCCATGGTACGTACTGTCTTGGAACACGTGGCGTCAGGAGAATTGGTAGTACAGTTCTGTCAATATTACCGACGCTCACAGAAAATTCATCGATGATGCGACTTAGTGGGTTTAATATTCAACCAGAAGACAAAGAAACCTGGACAATGTGTGGAAATTCATGTGTCCAGCCAATTTTGCGTACCATAGGTTCATGCTTCCTGGCTACTATATAACTATGCTGCCATTTATGTTTCCAAAAAATCGCACTCAACATTTAGGTGTTCAGCTAGTTCTTGGTGATCCTCGATGCAGACGATGTGGGCATCCCCCTCTTTTGAAAAGTTTCATTGATGGATCGGGCTTTGTCTGTGATGTCGGTAGGCCGTCTGTTGATTCGTCCATGGGAGAGATGAGTAGATGCGCCACCCCTGTATCGTGGATTCAGCGAGTAAATTGCAGAAAACCTCAAAGGTTAGCTTTGCAGGAACCTCAAGTCTACGGAATTGTGTCCAAAACCACTAATCTTTTGTCTATTTTTTTTGCAAAAAACACTAGTTGGCGGCTTTGGACGTTTTGATGACAATTATGAGAGGTGGGTCCCACTTTTGCCGATGTCGCATAATGATTCGTAGGCGACGCCGTTAGGCAGAGGATTTTACACCGACGCCCTTTTTGGAATTTTTTTAAAAGCAATCAAGCCCCTGTCCTTCTTGTCTTTCCTCACTGGAGGCGGACGTGCCATGGGCATCGGCGGGCCGGCTCCCCAGACCGGAGCAGCACCTGCCGTGGGTTCCGGAGAGCCAAACTGCCGTGGGAGCCAGACACTTGTACGCGTGAAGGAGCAGCAGCGGCAGGGACTTCCAGCGTCCATGGCGTTGAAGAGGATGGGACGGCTGGTGCGAGCTCCCACCACGTCGGGTTGCTCCTCTCATCCTCTTCCTCCTCCTCCTCCTGCCCCGGACACCTCCTCTCCTCCTCCTTCCCCGCATGACGCCACTTCTCCTCCTTCTGCAGTGCTGACACAGACATCAGGGATGAAGGCGCCATCTCGCAAGGGAGGCAGCAGACGTAGAAGCAACAGTTCTCACGGCCACCACGGTGGCCTCCCGAGCAATGCCTGAAGGAAATATACCCTAGAGGCAATAATAAAGTTGTTATTTATATTTCCTTATATCATGATAAATGTTTATTATTCATGCTAGAATTGAATTAACCGGAAACTTAGTACATGTGTGAATACATAAACAAACAGAGTGTCACTAGTTCGCCTCTACTTAACAAGCTCGTTAAATGAATGATGGTTATGTTTCCTCACCATAGACATGAGTTGTCATTTGATTAATTAGATCGCATCATTAAAGAATGATGTGATTGACTTGACCCATCCGTTAGCTTAGCACGATGATCGTTTAGTTTTTTGCTATTGCTTTCTCCATAACCATACATGTTCTTATGACTATGAGATCATGCAACTCCCGAATACCGGAGGAACACTTTGTGTGCTACCAAACATCACAACGTAACTGGGTGATTATAAAGGTGCTCTACATGTGTCTCCGATGTTGTTTGTTGAGTTGGCATGGATCAAGATTGGGATTTGTCACTCAGATTGTCGGGGAGGTATCTCTGGGCCCTCTCGGTAATGTACATCACTATAAGCCTTGCAAGCAATGTAGCTAATGAGTTAGTTACGGGATGTAGCATTACAGAACGACTAAAGAGACTTGACGGTAACGAGATTGAACTAGGTATTGCGATACCGACGATCGAATCTCAGGCAAGTAACATACCGATGACAAAGGGAACAACGTATATCATTATGCGGTTTGACCGATAAAGATCTTCGTATAATATTGGTACCTCTTGAGCATGCGTTGGTTTTCCCTTGAAGAGTAAAGGGTGATGCAACAAAGCAGCATAAGTATTTCCCTCAGTTTTTGAGAACCAAGGTATCAATCCAGTAGGAGACCACGCGCGAGTCACCTCGTACCTACACAAACAAATAAGAACCTCGCAACCAACGCGATAAAGGGGTTGTCAATCCCCTCACGGCCACTTGCAAGAGTGAGATCTGATAGAGATAATGATAATAAGATAAATATTTTTGGTATTTTTATGATATAGATTGAAAGTAAAGATTGCAAAATAAAATAGATTGGAAACTTATATGATGGAGAATAGACTCGGGGGCCATAGGTTTCACTAGTGGCTTCTCTCAAGATAGCATAAGTATTACGATGCGTGAACAAAGTACTGATGAGCAATTGATAGAAAAGCGAATAATTATGAGAATATCTAGGTATGATCATGTATATAGGCATCACGTCCGTGACAAGTAGACCGACTCCTGCCTGCCTCTACTACTCTTACTCCACACATCAACCACTATCTAGCATGCATCTAGAGTATTAAGTTCATAAGAACAGAGTAACGCTTTAAGCAAGATGACACGATGTAGAGGGATATACTAATGCAATATGATATAAACCCCATCTTTTGATCCTCGATGGCAACAATACAATACATGTCGTTTCCCTTTCTGTCACTGGGATCGAGCACCGCAAGATTGAACCCAAAGCTAAGCACTTCTCCCATTGCAATAAAGATCAATCTAGTAGGCCAAACCAAACTGATAATTCGAAGAGACTTGCAAAGATAACCAATCATACGTAAAAGAATTCAGAGAAGATTCAAATATTGTTCATAGATAATCTTGATCATAAACCCACAATTCATCGGATCCCGACAAACACACCGCAAAAAGAGTTACATCGAATAGATCTCCAGAGAATCGAGGAGAACTTTGTATTGAGATCCAAAGATAGAGAAGAAGCCATCTAGCTAATTACTATGGACCCGAAGGTCTGAGGTAAACTACTCACACATCATCGGAGGGGCCATGGAGTTGATGTAGAGGCCCTCCATGATCAATGCCCCCTCCGGCGGAGCTCCGGAAAAGGCCCCAAGATGGGATCTCTTGGGTACAGAAGGTTGCGGCGGTGGAAATAGGGTTTCGTGGTGCTCCTTGATGTTTTCAGGATACGTAGGTATATATAGGAGGAAGAAGTAGGTCGGTGGAGCCACGAGTGGCCCACGAGGGTGGAGGGCGCGCCCAAGGGGGTAGGCATGCCCGCTGCCTCGTGGCCTCCTCGTTGATTGCTTGACGTCCACTCCAAGTCCTCTGGATCACGTTTGTTTCAAAAATCACGCTCCCGAAGGTTTCATTCCGTTTGGACTCCGCTTGATATTCCTTTTCTGTGAAACACTGAAATAGGCAAAAAAACAGCAATTTGCACTGGGCCTTGGGTTAATAGGTTAGTCCCAAAAATAATATAAAAGTGTAAAATAAACCCATTAACATCCAAAGCAGATTATATAATAGCATGGAACAATCAAAAATTATAGATACGCTGGCGATGTATCAAATATGTAGGAACCAATATGAGCATCTAGGTTCCTCTATTGGTTATTGACCAGAGACATGTCTCGGTCATGTCTACATAGTTCCCGAACCCGTAGGGTCCGCACGCTTAAACGTTCGGTGATGATCGGTATTATGAGTTTATGTGTTTTGATGTACCGTAGGTACTTCAAAGTCTCGGATTTGATCACGGACATGACGAGGAGTGTCGAAATGGTCGAGACATAAAGATCGATATACTGGACGACTATGTTTGGACATCGGAAGGGTTCCAAGTGAAGTCCGGGCATATACCGGAGTACCAAGGGGTTACCGGACCTCCCCGGGGAGTTTAATGGGCCTTATGGGCCTTAGTGGAAAGAGAGGAGGGGCTGCCAGGGCAGGCCGCGCGCCCCTCCCCCTCTGGTCCGAATTGGACTAGGAAGGGGGGGGGCGCCCCCCTTTCCTTCTCCCTCTTTCCTCCTTCCTTCTCCTACTCCTACTACATGGAAAGGGGGGGAATCCTACTCCCTGTGGGAATAGGACTCCGCATGGTGCGCGCCAGTGGAGGGCCGGCCCTCCCCCTCCTCCACTCCTTTATATACAGGGGAGGGGGGCACCCCATAGACACACAAGTTGATCATTGATCTTTAGCCGTGTGCGGTGCCCTCCTCGACCATAATCCACCTCGGTAATATCGTAGTGGTGCTTAGGCGAAGCCCTGTTCCGATGGCAACATCATCACCGTCATCACGCCTCACGGAGGTTCCATATCTTCAGTACTAGATTGGTCGATCGTGAAGACGTACGACTACATCAACAACGTTGTCATAACACGTCCGCTTATTGTCTATGAGGGTACATAGACGATACTCTCCCCTCTCATGGCTATGCATCATCATTATCTTGCGTGTACGTAGGAATTTTTTTAAATTACTGCGTTCCCCAATAGTGTATCAGAGCCAGGTTTATGCATAGATGTTATATGCACGAGTAGAACACAAAGGAGTTGTGGGCATGGGTATATACATATTGCTTGTCATCACTAGTTGATTCTTGATTCAGCGGCATTGTTGGATGAAGCGACCCAGACCAACATTACGTGTACGCTTACGCGAGGCTGGTTCTACCGACGTGCTTCGCACACAGGTGGCTAGTGGGTGTCTGTTTCTCCAGCTTTAATTAGTCGACTTGGATTCAATGAACAGGGTTCTTTCTGAAGATAAAAAATTAATCACTATACTGCGTTGTGGTTTTTGATGCATAGGTAAGAATTGTTCTTGCTCAGCCTGTAGCAGCCACGTAAAACTTGCAACAACAAAGTAGAGGATGTCAAACTTGTTTTTGCAGGGCATGTTGTGATGTGATATGGTCAAGACATGATGCTAAATTTTATTGTATGAGATGATCATGTTTTGTAACACAGTTATCAGCAACTGGCAGGAGCCATATGGTTGTTTCTTTATTGTCTGAAATGCAATTGCCACGTAATTGCTTTACTTTATCACTAAGCGGTAGCGATAGTCGTAGAAGCAATAGTTGGCGAGACGACAACGATGCTTCGATGGAGATCAAGGTGTCAAGCCGGTGACGATGGTGATTATGACGGTGCTTTGGAGATGGAGATCAAAGGCACAAGATGATGATGGCCATATCATATCACTTATATTGATTGCATGTGAAGCTTATCCTTTATGCATCTTATTTTTCTTAGTTCGGTGGTAGCATTATAAGATGATCTCTCACTAAATTTCAAGGTATAAGTGTTCTCCCTGAGTATGCACAGTTGCTACAGTTCGTCGTGCCGAGACACCACGTGATGATCGGGTGTGATAAGTGTTGGAAATATGCCCTAGAGGCAATAATAAATTAATTATTATTATATTTCCTTGTTCATGATAATCGTTTATTATCCATGCTAGAATTGTATTGATAGGAAACTCAGATACATGTGTGGATACATAGACAACACCATGTCCCTAGTAAGCCTCTAGTTGACTAGCTCGTTGATCAACAGATGGTTACGGTTTCCTAACCATGGACATTGGATGTCATTGATAACGGGATCACATAATTAGGAGAATGATGTGATGGACAAAGACCCAATCCTAAGCCTAGCACAAGATCATGTAGTTCGTATGCTAAAGCTTTTCTAATGTCAAGTATCATTTCCTTAGACCATGAGAGTGTGCAACTCCCGGATACCGTAGGAGTGCTTTGGGTGTGCCAAACGTCACAACATAACTGGGTGGCTATAAAGGTACACTACAGGTATCTCCGAAAGTGTCTGTTGGATTGGCACGAATCGAGACTGGGATTTGTCACTCCGTGTAAACGGAGAGGTATCTCTGGGACCACTCGGTAGGACATCATCATAATGTGCACGATGTGATCAAGGAGTTGATCACGGGATGATGTGTTACGAAATGAGTAAAGAGACTTGCCGGTAACGAGATTGAACAAGGTATTGGGATACCGACGATCGAATCTCGGGCAAGTATCGTACCGCTAGACAAAGGGAATTGTATACGGGATTGATTAAGTCCTTGACATCGTGGTTCATCCGATGAGATCATCATGGAACATGTGGGAGCCAACATGGGTATCCAGATCCCGCTGTTGGTTATTGACCGGAGAGTCATCTCGGTCATGTCTGCATGTCTCCCGAACCCGTAGGGTCTACACACTTAAGGTTCGGTGACGCTAGGGTTATAGAGATATTAGTATGCGGTAACCCGAAAGTTGTTCGGAGTCCCGGATGAGATCCCGGACGTCACCAGGAGTTCCAGAATGGTCCGGAGGTAAAGATTTATATATGGGAAGTCTTGTTTTGATCGCCGGAGAGGTTTCGCGCATTATCGGTATTGTACCGGGAGTGCCGAAAGGGGTCCGGGGGTCCACCAAGGGGGTCCACCTGCCCTGGGGGGCCACATGGGCTGTAGGGGTGTGCGCCTTGGCCTATATGGGCCAAGGGCACCAGCCCCAAGAGGCCCAGGCGCCAAGAGATAAGGGAAAGGAAGAGTCCTAAAGGGGGAAGGCACCTCCTAGGTGACTTGGGGAGGATGGACTCCTCCCTGGCCGCACCCTTCCTTGGAGGAAGGGCCAAGGCTGCCCCCCCCCTTCTCCCTTGGCCCTATATATAGTGGGGGGAAGGGAGAACAACCATACGTAAGCCCTGGCGCCTCCCTCTCCCTCCCATGACACATCTCCCTCCTCCCGCAGCGCTTGGCGAAGCCCTGTTGGAATCCCGCTACTTCCACCACCACGCCGTCGTGCTGCTGGATCTCCATCAACCCCTCCTCCCCCCTTGCTGGATCAAGAAGGAGGAGACGTCGCTGCTCCGTACGTGTGTAGAACGCGGAGGTGCCGTCCGTTCGACGCTAGGATCATCAGTGATTTGGATCACGACGAGTACGACTCCATCAACCCCGTTCTCTTGAACGCTTCCGCTCGCGATCTACAAGGGTATGTAGATCCACTCCTCCCTCGTTGCTAGATGACTCCATAGATTCATCTGGGTGATACGTAGAAAATTTTGAATTATTGCTACGTTCCCCAACAGTGGCATCATGAGCTAGGTCTATGCGTAGTTTCTATGCACGAGTAGAACAAAAAGTAGTTGTGGGCGTTGATTTTGTTCAATATGCTTACTGTTACTAGTCCAATCTTGATTCGGCGGCATTGTGGGATGAAGCGGCCCGGACCGACCTTACACGTACTCTTACGTGAGACTGGTTCCACCGACTGACATGCACTAGTTGCATAAGGTGGCTAGCGGGTGTCTGTCTCTCCCACTTTAGTCGGATCGGATTCGATGAAAAGGGTCCTTATGAAGGGTAAATAGCAATTGGCATATCACATTGTGGTTTTTGCGTAGGTAAGAAACGTTCTTGCTAGAAACCCATAGCAGCCACGTAAAACATGCAAACAACAATTAGAGGACGTCTAACTTGTTTTTGCAGGGTATGCTATGTGATGTGATATGGCCAAGAAGAATGTGATGAATGATATGTGATGTATGAGATTGATCATGTTCTTGTAATAGGAATCACGACTTGCATGTCGATGAGTATGACAACCGGCAGGAGCCATAGGAGTTATCTTTATTTATTTATGACCTGCGTGTCAACATAAACGTCATGTAATTACTTTACTTTATTGCTAACCGGTAGCCATAGAAGTAGAAGTAATAGTTGGCGAGACAACTTCATGAAGACACGATGATGGAGATCATGATGATGGAGATCATGGTGTCATGCCGGTGACGATGATGATCATGGAGCCCCGAAGATGGAGATCAAAAGGAGCAATATGATATTGGCCATATCATGTCACTATTTGATTGCATATGATGTTTATCATGTTTATACATCTTATTTGCTTAG
The DNA here is from genome assembly GCF_056163025.1 of Triticum urartu. NCBI lineage: Eukaryota > Viridiplantae > Streptophyta > Magnoliopsida > Poales > Poaceae > Triticum > Triticum urartu. The sequence continues at coordinate 18,804,560 of NC_141877.1, forward strand.
AACGACGGTAGTAAATAAGATGATCCCTCATTAAATTTCAAGAAAGTGTTTCCCCTAACTGTGCACCGTTGTGAAAGTTCGTCGTTTCGAAGCACCACGTGATGATCGGGTATGATAGATTCTTACGTTTCACATACAACGGGTGTAAGCCAGATTTACACACGCAAAACACTTAGGTTGACTTGACGAGCCTAGCATGTACAGAAATGGCCTCGGAACACAAGAGACCGAAAGGTCGAGCATGAATCGTATGGTAGATGCGATCAACATGAAGATGTTCACCGATGATGACTAGTCCGTCTCACGTGATGATCAGACACGGCTTAGTTGACTCGGATCATGTAATCACTTAGATGACTAGAGTGATGTCTATTTGAGTGGGAGTTCATAAGATGAACTTAATTATCCTAAACATAGTCAAAAGGTCTTCGCAAATTATGTCGTAGCTCGCGCTTCAGTTCTACTGTTTAGATATGTTCCTAGAGAAAATTTAGTTGAAAGTTGATAGTAGCAATTATGCGGACTAGGTCCGTAGACTGAGGATTGTCTTCATTGCTTCATAGAAGGCTTATGTCCTTAATGCACCGCTCAGTGTGCTGAACCTCGAACGTCGTCTTTGGATGTTGCGAACATCTCACATACACATTTTGATAACTACGTGATAGTTCAGTTAAACGGTTTAGAGTTGAGGCACCGAAGACGTTTTGAAACATCGCGAAATATATGAGATGTTTCGAGGGCTGAAATTGGGATTTCAGGCTCGTGCCCACGTCAAGAGGAATGAGACCTCCGACGATTTTCTTAGCCTGCAAACTAAGGAGAAAAGCTCAATTGTTGAGCTTGTGCTCAGATTGTCTGAGTACAACAATCATTTGAATCAAGTGGGAGTTGATCTTCCAAATGAGATAGTGATGTTTCTCCGAAGTCATTACCACCAAGCTGCTAGAGCTTCATGATGAACTATAATGTATCGGGGACATATATGATGATCCTTGAGATATTCGCGATGTTTGACACCACAAAAGTAGAAATCAAAAGGGAGCATCAATTGTTGATGGTTTGTGAAACCACTAGTTTCAAGGAGGGCAAGGGCAAAAGGGATGCTTCATGAAACGGCAAATCAGCTGCTGCTCTAGTGAAGAAACCCAAGGTTGAACCCAAACCCGAGACTAAGTGCTTCTGTAATAAGGGGAACGGCCACTGGAGCAGAATTACCCTAGATACTTGGTAGATGAGAAGGCTGTCGATAGAAGTATATTGGATATACATTATGTTAATGTGTACTTTACTAGTACTCCTAGTAGCACCAGGGTATTCGATACCGGTTCGGTTGCCAAGTGTTAGTAACTCGAAATAAAAGCTACGGAATAAACGGAGACTAGCCAAAAGGTGAGATGACGATATGTGTTGGAAGTATTTCCATGGTTGATCAAATATCGTACGCTCCCTCTACCATCAAGATTGGTGTTTGCGTTGAGCATAGACATGATTGGATTATGTCTATCGCAATACGGTTATTCATTTAAGGAGAGAGTAATGGTTACTCTGTTTATTTGAATAATACCTTCAATGGTCTTACACCTAAAATGAATGGTTTATTGAATCTCGATCGTAGTGATACACATGTTCATGCCAAAAGATAGTAATTATAGTACCACCTACTTGTGGCACTGCCACGTAAGTCATATCGGTATAAAACGCATGAAGAAGCTCCATGTTGATGGATCTTTGGGCTCACTCGTTTTTGAAAAGTTTGAGGCATGCGAACCATGTCTATTGGTGTATATGCATGAAGAAACTCCATGCAAATGGACCATTTGGACTCACTAGATTTTGAATCACTTGAGACATGCAAATCATACCACATGGGCAAGATGACTGAAAGCCTCGTTTTCAGTAAAATGGAACTAGAAAGCAACTTGTTGGAAGTAATACATTTTGATGTGTGCAGTCCAATGAGTGCTGAGGCATGTAGTGGATATCGTTATGTTCTTACTTCACAGATGATTTGAGTAGATGTTGAGTATATTTACTTGATGAATCACGAGTCTAAATTATTGAAAGGTTCAAGTAATTTCAGGGTGAAGTTGAAAGATCGTCGTGACAAGAGGATAAGATATCTATGATATGATCATAGAGATGAATATCTGAATTACGAGTTTGGCATAGAATTAAGACATTGTGGAAATTGTTTCACAACTAATACAGCCTGGAACACCATAGTGTGATGGTGTGTCCGAACATCATAACTGCACCCTATTGGATATGATGCATACCATGATGTCTCTTATCAAATTACCACGATAGTTTATGGGTTAGGCATTAGAGACAACCACATTCACTTTAATAAGGCACCACGTAATTCTGATGAGATGACACCGTATGAACTATGGTTTAGAGAAACCTAAGCTGTCATTTCTTAAAAGTTTGGGGCTGCGACGCTTATGCGAAAAAGTTTCAGGCTGATAAGCTCGAACCCAAAGCGGATAAATGCATCTTCATAGGACACCCAAAACAGTTGGGTATACCTCCTGTCTCAGAACCGAAAGCAATAAGGGATTGTTTCTAGAATCGGGTCCTTTCTCGAGGAAAAGTTTCTCTCGAAAGAATTGAGTGGGAGGATGGTGGAGACTTGATGAGGTTATTGAACCGTCTCTTCAACTAGTGTGTGGCAGGGCTCATGAAGTTGTTCCTGTGGCACCTACACCAATTGAAGTGGAAGCTTATGATAGTGATCATGAAACTTCAGATCAAGTCACTACCCAACCTCGTGGGATGACAAGGATGCGTACTACTTCAGAGTGGTACGTGATCCTGTCTTGGAAGTCATGTTGCTAGACAACAATGAACCTATGAGCCATGGAGAAGCGATGGTGGGCCCGGATTCCGATAAATGGCTCGAGGCCGTAAAATCCGAGAGAGGATCCATGTATGAAAACAAAGTGTAGACTTTGGCAGAACGGCTCGATGGTCGTAAGGCTATTGAGTACAGATGGATTTTAAAAGGAAGACGGACAATGATGGTAAGTATCACCATTAAGAAAGCTCGACTTGTCGTTAAGATTTTTTCCGACAAGTTCAAGGAGTTGACTATGATGAGACTTTCTCACTCGTAGTGGTGCTAAGAGTCTGTTGGAATTATATTAGCGATTACTGCATTATTTATGAAATCTTGCAGATAGGATGTCAAAACATTGTTTCCTCGACGATTTTCTTGAGGAAAGGTTGTATGTGATACAACCGGAAGGTTTTGTCAATCCTGAAAGATGCTAATAAGTATGCAAAGCTCTAGCAATCCTTCTCAGGACTGGAGTAAGCATCTCGGAGTTGGAATGTACGCTTTGATGAGATGATCAAATATTTTGGGTTTATACAAAGTTTATGAGAAACTTGTATTTCCAAAGAAGTGAGTGGGAGCACTATAGAATTTCTGATGAGTATATGTTGTTGACATATTATGGATCAGAAATGATGTAGAATTTTTGGAAAGCATATAGGGTTATTTGGAAAGTGTTTTTCAATGGAAAGCATGGATTAAGCTACTTGAACATTGAGCATCAAGATCTATAAGGATAGATCAAAACGCTTAATGGTACTTTCAAATGAGCACATACCTTGACATGATCTTGAAGGGGTTCAAGATGGACCAGTCAAAGAAGGAGTACTTGCCTGAGTTGTAAGGTATGAAGTTAAGACTTAAAGCTCGACCACGGCAGGAGAAAGAGAAAGGACGTATGTCGTCCCCTATGCTTTTGTCATAGGCTCTATACGGTATGCCATGCTAAGTACCGCACCTGATGTGTGCCTTGCCACATATCTGGCAAGAGGGTACAAAGGTAATCTAGGAGTAGATCACCAGATAGCGGTCTAAATTATACTTAGAGGAATAAGGATATGTTTCTCGGTTATGGAGGTGATAAAGAGTTCGACGTAAAGAGTTACGTCGATGCAAGCTTAACACCTATCCGGATAGCTCTGAGTAGAGATACCGGATACGTATAATGGAGCAACAATTTAGAATAGCTCCAAGTAGAACAGTTATTTGAAATGGCTCCAAATATAGCGTAGTAGCTGCATCTACAAGATGACATAGAGATTTGCGAAGTACATACGGATCTGAAAGATTCAGACCCGTTGACTATAACATCTCTCACAAGCATGACATGATCAAACCCAGAACTCATCGAGTGTTAATCACATGGTAATGTGAACTAGATTATTGACTCTAGTAAACTCTTTGGGTGTTAGTCACATGGGGATGTGACCTTGAGTGTTAATCACATATCGATGTGAACTGGATTATTGACTCTAGTGCAAGTGGGACACTGTTGGAAATATGCCCTAGAGGCAATAATAAATTAGTTATTATTGTATTTCCTTGTTCATGATAATCGTTTATTATCCATGCTAGAATTTTATTGATAGGAAACTCAGATACATGTGTGGATACATAGACAACACCATGTCCCTAGTAAGCCTCTAGTTGACTAGCTCGTTGATCAATAGATGGTTACGGTTTCCTGACCATGGACATTGGATGTCATTGATAACGGGATCACATCATTAGGAGAATGATGTGATGGACAAAGACCCAATCCTAAGCCTAGCACAAGATCATGTAGTTCTTATGCTAAAGCTTTTCTAATGTCAAGTATCATTTCCTTAGACCATGAGAGTGTGCAACTCCCGGATACCGTAGGAGTGCTTTGGGTGTGCCAAACGTCACAACGTAACTGGGTGGCTATAAAGGTACACTACAGGTATCTCCGAAAGTGTCTGTTGGGTTGGCACGAATCGATACTGGGATTTGTCACTCCGTGTAAACGGAGAGGTATCTCTGGGCCCACTCGGTAGGACTTCATCATAATGTGCACAATGTGATCAAGGAGTTGATCACGGGATGATGTGTTACGAAATGAGTAAAGAGACTTGCCGGTAACGAGATGGAACAAGGTATCGGGATACCGACGATCGAATCTCGGGCAAGTATCGTACCGCTAGACAAAGGGAATTGTATACGGGATTGATTAAGTCCTTGACATCGTGGTTCATCCGATGAGATCATCATGGAACATGTGGGAGCCAACATGGGTATCCAGATCCCGCTGTTGGTTATTGACCGGAGAGTCATCTCGGTCATGTCTGCATGTCTCCCGAACCCGTAGGGTCTACACACTTAAGGTTCGGTGACGCTAGGGTTATAGAGATATTAGTATGCGGTAACCCGAAAGTTGTTCGGAGTCCTGGATGAGATCCCGGACATCACCAGGAGTTCCGGAATGGTCCGGAGGTAAAGATTTATATATGGGAAGTCTTGTTTTGATCGCCGGAAAAGTTTCGCGCATTATCGGTATTGTACCGGGAGTGCCGAAAGGGGTCCGGGGGTCCACCAAGGGGGTCCACCTGCCCCGGGGGGCCACATGGGCTGTAGGGGTGTGCGCCTTGGCCTATATGGGCCAAGGGCACCAGCCCCAAGAGGCCCAGGCGCCAAGAGATAAGGGAAAGGAAGAGTCCTAAAGGGGGAAGGCACCTCCTAGGTGCCTTGGGGAGGATGGACTCCTCCCTGGCCGCACCCTTCCTTGGAGGAAGGGCCAAGGCTGCGCCCCCCCCTTCTCCCTTGGCCCTATATATAGTGGGGGAAGGGAGGGCAACCATACCTAAGCCCTGGCGCCTCCCTCCCCCTCCCATGACACATCTCCCTCCTCCCGCAGCGCTTGGCGAAGCCCTGTGGAATCCCGCTACTTCCACCACCATGCCGTCGTGCTGCTGGATCTCCATCAACCTCTCCTCCCCCCTTGCTGGATCAAGAAGGAGGAGACGTCGCTGCTCCATACGTGTGTTGAACGCGGAGGTGCCGTCCGTTCGGCGCTAGGATCATCGGTGATTTGGATCACGACGAGTACGACTCCATCAACCCCGTTCTCTTGAACGCATCCGCTCGCGATCTATAAGGGTATGTAGATCCACTCCTCCCTCGTTGCTAGATGACTCCATAGATTGATCTTGGTGATACGTAGAAAATTTTGAATTATTGCTACGTTCCCCAACAATAAGCTCTACGTTCACATACAACGGGTGCAAGCCAGTTTTGCACACGCGGAATACTTAGATTAAACTTGACGAGCCTAGCATATGAAGATATGGCATCGGAACACTAGAGACCGAAAGGTCGAGCGTGAATCATATAGTAGATATGATCAACATAGTGATGTTAACCATTGAAAATTACTCCATCTCATGTGATGATCGGACATGGTTTAGTTGATATGGATCACGTGATCACTTAGATGATTAGAGAGATGTCTATCTAAGTGGGAGTTCTTAAGTAATTTGATTAATTGAACTTTAATTTATCATGAACTTAGTACCTGATAGTATTTTGCATGGCTATGTTGTTGTAGATAGATGGCCCGTGTTGTTGTTCCGTTAAATTTTAATGCGTTCCTAGAGAAAGCTATGTTGAAAGATGATGGTAGAAACTACATGGACTGGGTCCGTAACTTGAGAATTATCCTCATTGCTGCACAAAAGAATTACATCCTGGAAGCACCGCTAGGTGACAAACCCGATGGAGGAGCAACGCCAGATGTTATGAACACCTGGCAGAGCAAAGCTGATGACTACTCGGTAGTTCAGTGTGCCATGCTTTACGGCTTAGAACCGGGACTTCAACGACTTTTTGAACGTCATGGAGCATATGAGATGTGCCAGGAGTTGAAGTTAATATTTCAACCAAATGCCCGGATTGAGAGATATGAAGTCTCAATAAGTTCTATAGGTGCAAGATGGAGGAGAATAGTCCTATCAGTGAACATATACTCAGAATGACTTGGTACCACAACCACTTGACTGAACTGGGATTTAATCTTCCTGATGATAGTGTCATTGACAGAGTTCTTCTATCACTGCCACCAAGCTACAAGAGCTTCGTATTGCTAAAGGCTGCGGAGGTAGAAAATAAGAAAGATCATCAAGTGTTGATGGTCAACAAGACCACCAGTTTCAAGAAAAAGGGTAAAAGGAAGAAGGGGAACTTCAAAAAGAACAGCAAGCCAGTTGCTGCTCAAGTGAAGAAACCCAAGTCTGGACCTAAGCCTGAGACTGAGTGCTTCTACTACAAAGGAACTGGTCACTAGAAGCGGAACTGCCCCAAGTATTTGGCGGAGAAGAAGGATGGCAAAGTGAACGGTATATGTGATATACATGTTATTGATGTCTACCTTACTAATGCTCGCAGTAGTGCCTGGGTATTTGATAGTCGTTCAGTTGTTAACATTTGCAACTCGAATCAGGGGCTAAGGACGAGGTGACGATGCGCGTGGGAAATGGTTCCAAAGTCGATGTGATCGCCGTCGGCACGCTACCTCTACATCTACCTTAAGGATTTGTTTTAGACCTGAATAATTGTTATTTGGTGCCAGCTTTGAGCATGAGCATTATATCTAGATCTTGTTTAATGAGAGACATTTATTTATTTAAATCAGAGAATAATGGTTGTTCTATTTATATGAGTAATATCTTTTATGGTCATGCACCCTAGATGAGTGGTCTAGTTTTACTAAATCTTGATAGTAGTCATACACATGTTCATAGTATTGAAGCCAAAAGATGCAGAGTTGATAATGATAGTACAACTTATTTGTGGCACTGCCGTTTAGGTCATATTGGTGTAAAGCGCATGAAGAAACTCCATTCTGATGGAATTCTGGAATCACTTGATTATGAATCACTTGGTACATGCAAACCATGCCTCATGGGCAACATGACTAAAACTCCATTCTTTGGAACAATGGAGCGAGAAATAGAGTTATTGCAAATCATACATACTGATGTATGTGGTCCAATGAACATTGAAGCTCGTGGAGGATATCATTATTTTCTCACCTTCACAGATGATTTGAGCAGATATGGGTATATCTACTTGATGAAACATAAGTCTGAAACATTTGAAAAGTTCAAAGAATTTCAGAGTGAAGTGGAGAATCGTCGTAACAAGAAAATCAAGTTTATATGATTTGATCGTGGAGGTGAATATTTGAGTTATGAATTTGGATTTCATTTGAAACAATGTGGAATAGTTTCGCAACACACGCCACCTGGAACACCACAACGTAATGGTGTCTCTAAATATCGTAATCGTACTTTACTAGATATGGTGCGATCTATGATGTCTCTCACTGATTTACCGCTATCGTTTTGGGGTTACGCTTTAGAGACAGCTGCATTCACGTTAAATAGGGCACCATCTAAATCCGTTTAGACGACACCTTATGAACTGTGGTTTGGCAAGAAACCAAGTTGTCGTTTCTTAAAATTTGGGGTTGCGATGCTTATGTGAAAAAGCTTCAACCTGATAAGCTCGAACCCAAATCGGAGAAATGTGTCTTCATAGGATACCCAAAGGAGACTGTTGGGTACACCTTCTATCACAGAGCCAAAGGCAAGATATTGTTGCTAAGAATGGATCCTTTCTAGAGAAGGAGTTTCTCTCAGAAGAAGTGAGTGGGAGGAAAGTAGAACTTGACGAGGTATTTGTACCTTCTCCCTTATTGGAAAGTAGTTCATCACTGAAATCAGTTCCAGTGATTCCCGCACCAGTAAGTGAGGAAGGTAATGATGATGATCATGAAACTTCTAATCAAGTTACTACCGAACCTGGTAGGTCAACCAGAGTAAGATCCGCACCAGAGTGGTATGGTAATCCTGTTCTGGAAGTCATGTTACTTGACCATGACGAACCTACGAACTATGAGGAAGCGATGATGATCCCAGATTCCGCAAAATGTCTTGAGGCCATGAAATCTGAGATGGGATCCATGTATGAGAACAAAGTATGGACTTTGGTTGACTTGCCCTATGATCGGCAGGCCATAGAGAATAAATGGATGTTCAAGAAGAAGACTGATGCTGACGGTAATGTTTCTGTCTACAAATCTCGACTTGTTGCAAAAGGTTTTCGACAAGTTCAAGGAGTTGACTACGATGAGACCTTCTCACACGTAGCGATGCTTAAGTCTGTCCGAATCATGGTAGCAATTGCTGCATTTTATGATTATGAAATTTAGCAAATGGATGTCAAAATTGCCTTCCTTAATGGATACCTTAAAGGAGAGTTGTATATGATGCAACCAGAAAGTTTTGTCGATCCAAAAGGTGCTAACAAAATGTGCAAGCTCCAGCAATCCATTTATGTACTGGTGCAAGCCTCTTAGAGTTGGAATATACGCTTTGATAGTGTGATCAAAGCATATGGTTTTGTACAAACTGTTGGAGAAGCCTGTATTTGCAAGAAAGTGAGTGGGAGCTCCGTAGAATTTCTGATATTATATGTAGATGACATATTGTTGATCGGAAATGATACTAAATTTCTGAATAGCATAAAAGGATACTTGAATAAGAGTATTTCAATGGAAGACCTTAGTGAAGCTGCTTATATATTGGGCATCAAGATCTATAGAGATAGATCAAGACGATTGATTGGAATTTCACAAAGCAGATACCTTGATAAAGTTTTGAAGAAGTTCAAAATGGATCAGGCAAAGAAAGGGTTCTTGCCTGTATTACAAGGTGTGAAGTTGAATCAGGCTCAATGCCCGACCACTGCAGAACATAGAGAGAAAATGAAAGGTGTTGCCTATGCTTCAGCCATAGGCTCTATCATGTATGCAATGTTGTGTACCAGACCTGATGTGTGCCTTGCTATAAGTTTAGCAGGGAGGTAACAAAGTAATCCAGGAGTGGTTCACTGGACAGCGGTCAAGAACATCCTGAAATACCTGAAAAGGACTAAGGATATGTTTCTCGTATGTGGAGGTGACAAAGAGCTTGTCGTAAACGGTTATGGTGATGCAAGCTTTGACACTGATCTGGGTGACTCTAAGTTACAAACCGGATACGTGTTTTTATTAAATGGTGGAGCTGTCAGTTGGTGCAATTCCAAACAGAGCGTCGTGGCAGGATCTACGTGTGAAGCGGAATACATAGCTGCTTCGGAAGTAGCAAATGAAGGAGTCTGGATGAAGGAGTTCATATCCGATCTAGGTGTCATACCTAGTGCATCGGGTCCAACGAAAATCTTTTTTGACAATACTGGAGCAATTGCCTTCGCAAAGGAATCCAGGTTTCATAAGAGAACCAAGCACATCAAGAGACGCTTCAATTCCATCCGTGATCAAGTCAAGGAGGGAGACATAGAGATTTGCAAGATACATACGAATCCGAATGTTGCAGACCCGTTAACTAAGCCTCTCTCACAAGCAAAACATGATCAACACCAAGACTCCATGGGTGTTATAATCATTACAATGTAATCTAGATTATTGACTCTAGTGCAAGTGGGAGACTGAAGGAAATATGCCCTAGAGGCAGTAATAAAGTTGTTACTTATATTTCCTTATATCATGATAAATGTTTATTATTCATGCTAGAATTGCATTAACTGAAAACTTAGTACATGTGTGAATACATAGACAAACAAAGTGTCACTAGGTTACCTCTACTTGACTAGCTCGTTGAATCAATGCTGGTTATTTTTCCTAACCATAGACATGAGTTTTTATTTGATTAACGGGATCACATCATTAGAGAATGATGTGATTGAATTGGCCCATCCGTTAGCTTAGCACGATGATCGTTTAGTTTGTTGCTATTGGTTTCTCCATAACTATACATGTTCCTATGACTATGAGATCATGTAACTCCCGAATACCGGAGGAACACTTTGTGTGCTAACAGACGTCACAACGTAAATGGGTGATTATAAAGGTGCTCTATAGGTGTCTCCGATGGTATTTGTTGAGTTGGCATGGATCAAGATTGGGATTTGTCACTCCGATTGTTGGAGAGGTATCTCTGTGCCCTCTCAGTAATGTACATCACAATAAGCCTTGCAAGCAATGTAGCTAATGAGTTAGTTACGGGATGTAGCATTATGGAACGAGTAAAGAGACTTGTCAGTAACGAGATTGAACTAGGTATTGAGATACCGACGATCGAATCTCGGGCAAGTAACATACCGATGAGAAAGGGAACAACGTATATTGTTATGCGGTTTGACCAATAAAGATCTTCATAGAATATGTAGGAACCAATATGAGCATCCAGGTTCTGCTATTGGTTATTGACAGGAGACATGTCTCGGTCATGTCTACATAGTTCTCGCACCCGTAGGGTCCGCACGCTTAAACGTCCGTGACGATCGGTATTATGAGTTTATGTGTTTTGATTAACAGAAGGTAGTTCGGAGTCTCGGATTTGATAACGGACATGACGAGGAGTCTCGAAATGGTCGAGACATAAAGATCGATATATTGGACGACTATGTCTGGACATCGGAAGGGTTTCGAGTGAAGTTCGGGCATATACCGGAGTACCGGGGTGTTACCAGAACCCCCGGGGGAGTTTAATGGGCCTTATGGGCCTTAGTGGAAAGAGAGGAGGGGCTGCCAGGCAGGCCGCGTGCCCCCTCCCCCTCTGGTCCGAATTGGACTAGGAAGGGGGGGCGGCGCCCCCCTTTACTTCTCCCTCTTTCCTCCTTCCTTCTCCTACTCCTACTACATGGAAAGGGGGGAATCCTACTCCCGGTAGGAGTAGGACTCCACATGGGGCGCGCCATAGGAGGGCCGGCCCTCCCCTCCTCCACTCCTTTATATACGGGGGAGGGGACACCTCATAGACACACAAGTTGATCATTCATCTTTAGCCGTGTGCGGTGCCCCCCTCCACCATAATCCACATCGATAATATCATAGCGGTGCTTAGGCGATGCCCTGTTCCGGCAGCAACATCATCACCGTCAGCGCGCCATCGTGCTGACAAAGCTCTCCCTCGAAGCTCTACTGGATCATGAGTTCGTGGGATGTCACCGAGCTGAACGTGTGCAGATCGCGGAGGTGCCGCATCTTCGATACTAGATCGGTCGATCGTGAACACGTACGACTACATCAACCGAGTTGTCATAATGCTTCCGCTTACGGTTTACGAGGGTACGTAGACGGTACTCTCCCCTCTCATTGCTATGCATCACCATGATCTTGCGTGCGCGTAGGGAATTTTTTGAAATTGCTGTGTTCCCCAACAATGCTCAGCACTGACGTGAGTTGTAGAAGCACCACCACCAAGCCGTGCAGCCGCAGCCATGGAAGGAGAGGTGGGAGTGCGACGCGGCCATGGAAGGTGAGGCGGTGAGCACTCAGAGCGGGGGCATTCCCACCGGCTCCGGTGCCGGGCGGGATCGGTGATGGTGGAGGCACGACTCCGGCGTGGAGTACGGCGGAGGCGGCCCGGGGAGGCAGGAGCGGCGCCGGCCGCCGGGAGGGCATGGGATGCCGGCGGCGGAGGGGAAGGGAAGAGTTTTTATCTTTTATTTTTGTTGACAATGTGTGTTTTTCTTTTGTGAAAAAGGGAGGTATTTTTTGGTAAAAATATATTTGTAATGACTCCTAGTGTGAACATTTACGCCATGTCATCATTCATGGTACCCACCTGTTGTAATCGTCATCAAAGCATATGGTTTATACAGACTTTTGGAGAAGCCTGTATTTATAATAAAGTGAGTGGGAGCTCTGTAACATTTCTGATATTATATGTAGATGACATATTGTTGATCGAAAATGATACTGAATTTCTGAATAGCATAAAAGGATACTTGAATAAGAATTTTTCAATGAAAGACCTTGGTGAAGCTGCTTATATATATAGGGCATCAAGATCTATAGAGATAGATCAAGACGCTTAATTGGACTTTCACAAAGCACATACCTTGATAAAGTTTTGACGAAGTTCAAAATGGATCAAGGAAAGAAAGGGTTCTTGCTTGTGTTACAAGGTGTGAAGTTGAGTCAGACTCAATGCCCGACCACTATAGAAGATTGATAGAAAATGGAAGTCATAATTCCCTATGCCTCGGCCATAGGTTCTATCATGTATGCAATGCTGTGTACCAGACCTGATGTGTGCCTTGCTATTAGTTTAGCAGGGTAGTACCAAAGTAATCCAGGAGTGGATCACTGGACAGCAGTCAAGAACATCCTAAAATACCTGAAAAGGACTAAGGATATGTTTCTCGTTTGTGGAGGTGACAAAGAGCTCGTCGTAAACGGTCACATTGATGCAAGCTTTGACACTGATCTGGATGACTCTAAGTCGCAAACCGGATACGTACATGTATTAAATGGTGGAGCTATCAGTTGGTGCAGTTCCAAGCAGAGCGTCCTGGCGGGATCTACGTGTGAAGCGGAGTACATAGAGCTGTCAGTTGGTGCAGTTCCAAGCAGTGCGTCCTGGCGGGATCTACGTGTGAAGCGGAGTACATAGCTGCTTCAGAGGCAACAAATGAAGGAGTCTAGATGAAGGAGTTCATATCTGATCTAGGTGTCATAGCTAGTGTATCGGGTCCAATGAAAATCTTTTGTGACAATACTGGTGCAATTGCCTTGGGAAAGGAATCCAGATTTCACAAGAGAATCAAGCACATCAAGAGACGCTTCAATTCCATCCGCGGTCAAGTCAAGGAGGGAGACATAGAAATTTTCAAGATACATACAGATCTCAATGTTGCAGACCCGTTAACTAAGCCTCTCTCACGAGCAAAACATGATCAGCACCAAGACTCCATGGGTTTTATAATCATTACTGTGTAATCTAGATTATTGACTCTAGTGCAAGTGGGAGACTGAAGGAAATATGCCCTAGAGGCAATAATAAAGTTCTCATTTATATTTCTTTATATCATGATAAATGTTTATTATTCATGCTAGAAATGTATTAACCGAAACTTAGTAGATGTGTGAATACATAGACAAATAGAGTGTCACTAGTATGCCTCTACTTGACTAGCTCGTTAATCAAAGATGATTAAGTTTCCTAACCATAGACATGAGTTGTCATTTGATGACCGGGATGACATCACTAGAGAATGACGTGATTGACTTGAACCATCCGTTAGCTTAGCACTATGATCGTTTAGTTTATTGCTATTGCTTTCTTCATAACTTATACATGTTCCTATTACTATGAGATTATGCAACTCCCGAAAACCATAGGAACACTTAGTATGCTATCAAACGTCACAACATAACTGGGTGACTATAAAGATTCTCTACAGGTGTCTCTGATGGTGTTTGTTGAGTTGGCATAGGTCAAGATTAGGATTTTTCACTCCGTGTATCAGATAGGTATCTCTGGGCCCTCTCGGTAATGCACATCACTATAATCCTTGCAAGCAATGTGACTAATGAGTTAGTCGCGGGATGATGCATTACAGAACGAGTAAAGAGACTAGCTGGTAACGAGATTGAACTAGGTATTGAGATACCGACGATCGAATCTCTGGCAAGTAACATACCGATGACAAAGGGAACAACGTATGTTGTTATGCGGTTTGACCAATAAAGATCTTCGTAGAATATGTAAGAACCAATATGAACATCCAGGTTCCGTTATTGGTTATTGACCGAAAGTGAGTCTCGGTCATGTCTACATAGTTCTCGAACCCGTATGGTCCACACGCTTAATGTTCGATGGCGTTCGGTATTATGAGTTTATGTGTTTTGATGTACCGAAGGTAGTTCGGAGTCCCGAATGTGATCACGGACACGACGAGGAGTCTCGAAATGGTCAAGACATAAAGATCGATATATTGGAAGGCTATGTTTGGACATCAGAATGGTTCCGTATGAGTTCGGGCATTTACCGGAGTACCGAGGGGGGGGGGGGTTACCGGAACCCCCCGAGGAGTCAATGGGCCTTAGTGGGAGAGAGGAGGAGGCGGCCAAGTGGAGGGCTCGCCCCCCAAGCCCATTCCTAATTGGGTGGGGGTCCGGCCCCCCCCTTTCCTTCCTTCTCTCTCCCTCTTCCTTCTTCTCCTACTCCTACTAGGAAGGGGGGAAACCTACTCCTACTGGGAGTAGGACACCCCCTTGGGCGCGCCCTATGAGGGCCGGACCTCCCATTCTCCACTCCTTTATATACGGTGGAGGGGGTGAGGGAGTCCTGGATTAGGGGGTCCTCGGACAGCCGGACTATATACTTTGGCCGGACTGTTGGACTATGAAGATACAAGATTGAAGACTTCGTCCCGTGTCCGGGTGGGACTCTCCTTTGCGTGGAAGGCAAGCTTGGCAATTCGGATATGTAGATCTCCTCCCTTGTAACCGACTCTGTGTAACCCTAGCCCCCTCCGGTGTCTATATAAACCGGAGGGTTTAGTCCGTAGGACAATAACAATCATAATCATAGTCTAGCTTCTAGGGTTTAGCCTCTACGATCTCGTGGTATATCAACTCTTGTAATACTCATATCATCAAGATCAATCAAGCAGGAAGTAGGGTATTACCTCCAGCATGAGGGCCCGAACCTTGGTAAACATTATGTCCCCCGCCTCCTGTTACCGTCAGCCTTAGACGCACAGTTCAGGACCCCCTACCTGAATTCACCGGTTTTGACACCGACATTGGTGCTTTCATTGAGAGTTCCACTGTGCCATCACGATAAGGCCTGATGGCTCGTATGGTTGTCAAGGCCAACATTACTTCGGGGGGAGCCCTGACTGTAGGCCAAACTCTCCGACTAGGCGGCTTCGTCATGACTGCTTGTTCGGTCGTCGTGCCGACGATGACTTCTCGGGTCATCAAAAAAAGCCTCCACGTCGACTCAGGGTTCACCGAGAAGATAGGTCCAATGGAGCTCTCTTCCTTGAACGAGCACTTGGATCGCATCGCCGCCTTGGGAGTCGCTACGGACTATGTTCGGATCGGGCTTAAACCCGGCCAAAGGGAGATTAACTCTCCGCCGGTCACCCATCAGATAGCGGTGGTGGAGGAGCGATGTAGTGATTCTTCCTCTATTTTGAGGAGAAACTATGTCCGGATCCCCGAGCTCTCCGAGCCGGATACCCGTCTACGGGAGGACATGGCCCAAGCTTCGAACCTAGAATCGGACATCGGGCCAGAACTATGGGGCAACGTCACGGAGCCCGAACTTCCGAGCTCAGAAACTCCTCTGCCCCTGGGTCTCAGATCGGGTCAGGGTTTGGACCTAAATCTACCCACCCACCCTCACATAAGTGATCTTTCCCACATTAGACAAGAGCCCCAAGAGACAGTACATCACTATTGGGCCAGATTCCTCCTTGTAATGAGCAAGGTCAAGGACTGTCGCAAGGAAGACACAATTTCATTCCTTTGCAAAAATTGCACGGACAAGGGAATCCTCAACGCCATAAGTCGCCGTGACATAGTACACTTCGCTGACTTGGCGGCCCTAGTACATAAGTACTGTGCGATGGAAAGCACCTGGAAAACCCAAACAAAATTCTGGTATCCTCCGGCTCTCACTAAACTCTCCGTCCGAACTAAAAGGGTGTACTCTCATAAGTCACCTGATCCAATTACAAAGAAACCAAAGCCCACTACAGGGCGAGGAACCATATTGGAGGGATGGCTCAATGGACCATGCAAAATTCACAGTACACCGGATACCATGCCAACACATAGCCTTAGAGCATGTTGGATACTCCGGCAGGTGGCCAAAGAGCGGCGAGGACCTCCTCATCAACAATACCATAGAGCACCATCCCGTGGAAAATAACAATACAATATTGACAGTCTTCAAGACTTTCGCCTCAAATAATAGGCGCAAGCGAGAACTCCGCAGCCTCGCCGAAGTATGTCACGTTGCAACAATAAATCCATGGAACGACATGGCTATAACCTTCAATGCCAGTGACGAACCTCAATTACGAACAACCCGAGCACCAGCCGCTTTGGTCCTTAGTCCAATTGTGGACGGCTTCTGGCACTAAAGTGCTCATGGACGGTGGCAGCGGATTAAACCTCATCTACGAGGAGACTCTTAGCAAAATGGAAATAGACAAGAGCCGCATTGAGCAAAGCAGCACAACCTTTAGAGGAATAATCCCTAGTCGGGAGGCACGATTTGCGGGAAAAATCACACTAGATATGGTATTCGGCATGCCAGAGAATTATAGGTCCGAAGAAATTACATTCGAAGCGGCCCCATTCACTAGCGGATACCACATGCTATTAGGGCAGGAGGCATTCACGATCTTCCAAGCTATACCCCATTACGGGTACATGAAGCTCAAGATGCCTAGACCAAATGGAATCATCACTCTAGCTAGTGATCCGGACATAGCACTCCGCGCCGAAAATAAAACCGCCGCACTGGCCCTCGAGGCGTTATCCGAAGCCCTCGCGGCTGAAGAATTAACTACGCTGCGCTCCACAGTGGACAGGGACGATGTGATACTCGACAAAAGACCCAAATCCACCTCTTTTAAACCAGCGGATGAAACAGTCAAATTCCAGCTCCACCCAACGAACCCTACAAAAACACCATCCATCGGGGCACAGCTGAACCCCACAACAGATGCCGCACTATAGGAGTTCTTGCGCGAGAATTGGGAGAAGAGCATAGCCTAAACATTCTAAAGGGGTTCAAGCCGGTCAAGCAGACTCTTCGCCTGGCATCCTTCAAACATGCCAGGAATCCCACGCAGGCTGGCCGAGCATAGCATAAACATTCTAAAGGGGTTCAAGCCGGTCAAGCAGACTCTTCGGCGTTTCTCAGAGCCTAAGCGACAAGCCATGGGAGAAGAGCTAGCCAAGTTACTAGAGGCCGGATTCATTAGAGAAATAAAACACCCGGACTGGCTAGCAAACCTGGTGATGGTACCAAAGAAGGACAAATCCTGGCCCCTATGTGTCGATTTCAAGGACCTTAACAAGGCTTTCCCCAAGGATCCCTTCCCCCTCCCCCGCTACCAGAGGACACGACTCATTGTGTTTCCTCGGCGCATACTCCGGATACCATCAAATTAAGATGGCGGAGTTCGATCAAGCCGCAACGACATTCATCACCCCATACGGCCCCTTCTGTTTTAACACTATGGATTTCGGACTCAAAAACGCCGGTGCAACCTATCAACGCATGATTCAGACATGCCTGGAAGCACAAATCGGCAAAATAGTGGAGGCATACGTAGACGATGTGGTCATTAAAACCAGACACGTCGAATCCTTAATATACGACTTGAGGCTTACGTTCGACATTCTCTGAACATATGACATCAAGCTCAACCCAAAAAAATGAGTTTTCGGCGTGCCCGCCGGAAAGCTCTTGGGCTTCATCGTTTCCAATAGAGGAATTGAAGCAAATCTGGCTAAAATCCGAGCTCTGTCACAGTTGGCTACCCCAACAGACCTCAAGCAAATCCAGAAATTAACCGGATGCGTGGCTGCCTTAAGCCGCTTTATCACCTTCTTCGACGCACCGAACACTTCGAGTGGACGGATGCGGCCACGGCCGGATTGGCAGAAATAAAGCCCTCCTGGCCAGCAACCCAATCTTGGCCGCGCCAAATATCGGCGAACCTATGCTGTTATATATAGCGGCAACACACTAGGTTGTGAGCATAGTGCTCGTCGTCGAACGAGAGACGGACGGACATAAGTTCCCGCTTCAAATGCCGGTATACTACGTATCCACTGTCCTCACTCCATGCAAATCACGGTACCCACATTATGAAAAGATAGCTGATACATTCATTTTGCATTATACTTTTATATCAATATTTATTGCATTAGGGGCTGTTATTACAGATTATGTCACAATACTTATGCCTATTCTCTCTTATTTTCAAAGGTTTACATAAAGAGGGAGAATGTCGGCAGCTGGGATTCTGGCTGGAAAAGGCTCAAATATTAGAGACCTATTCTGCACAGCACCAAAAGTCCTGAAACTTCATGGATGATGTTTTCCAAATATATAAAAAACATTGAGTGCAAGAACTTCACCAGGGGGGCCACACTCTGCCCACGAGGGTGGGGGGGCGCGCCCCCTACCTCGTGGGCTCCCTGGTGGCCCTCCGGTGACCATCTTCTGCTATATGGACTCTTTCAATGGGAAAAATCCTAAGCCATCTTCTCGGACGAAACTCTGCCGCCACGAGGCGGAACCTTGGCGGAGCCAATCTAGGGTTCTGATGGGGCTGTTCTACCGGGGAAACATCCCTCCCGGAGGGGGAAATCATCGCCATTGTCATCACCAACGCTCCTCTCATCGGGAGAGGGCAATCTCCATCAACATCTTCATCAGCACCATGTCATCTCAAAACCCTAGTTCATCTATTGTATCCAATTCTTGTCTCCCAGTCCGGGATTGGTGCTAGTAGGTTGCTAGTAGTGTTAATTACTCCTTGTAGTTGATGCTAGTTGGTTTAATTGGTGGAAGATCATATGTTCAGATCCTATATGCATATTAATACCCCTCTGATTATGAACATGTTTATGCTTTGTGAGTACTTACTTTTGTTCCTAAGGACATGGGAGATGTCTTGCTATTAGTAGTCATGTGAATTTGGTATTCGTTTGATATTTTGATGAGATGTATGTTGTCTCTCCTCTAGTGGTGTTATGTGAATGTCGACTACATGACACTTCACCGTTGTTTGGGCCTAGAGGAAGGCATTGGGAAGTAATAAGAAGATGATGGGTTGCTAGAGTGACAGAAGCTTAAACCCTAGTTTATGCGTTGCTTTGTAAGGGGCTGATTTGGATCCATATGTTTCATCCTATCGTTAGGTTTACCTTAAAACTTTTGTTTTATTTGCGGATGCTTGCAATAGAGGTTAATCGTAAGTGGGATGTTTGTCCAAGTAAGGGCAGCACCCAAGCACTGGTCCACCCACATACCAAATTATCAAAGTACCAAATGCGAATCATATGAGCGTGATGAAAACTAGCTTGACGATATTCCCATGTGTCCTCGGGAGCGCCTTACATCATATAAGAGTTTGTCTAGGCTTGTCCTTTGCTACAAAAAGGATTGGGCCACCTTGCTGCACTTTATTTACTTTTGTTACTTGTTGCTCATTACACTTATCCTATCACAAAACTATTTGTTACCACTTATTTCAGTATTTGCAGAGAATACTCTTGCTGGAAACCGCTTATCATTTCCTTCTGCTCCTCGTTGTGTTCGACACTCTTACTTATTGAAAGGACTATGATAGATCCCCTATACTTGTGGGTCATCAAGACTCTTTTCTGGCGCCGTTGCCGGGGAGTGAAGCGCCTTTGGTAGGTGGAATTTGGTAAGGAAAATTTTATATAGTGTGCTAAAATTTACTCTCACTTGTTACTATGGAAAGTAATCCTCTAAGGGGCTTGTTCGGGGTATCTTCACCCCGACCAGTAGAGCAAAGAGTTGCTCCTCAAACTACTGAACCTACTAAAAATGAAAATGCTTGCTTTGAAATTCCTTTGGGTACAGTAGAAAAACTGCTAGCTAATCCTTTTTTGGGAGATGAAACAAAACATCCTAATGAGCATCTAATATATGTGGATGAAGTTTGTGGATTATTTAAGCTTGCAGGTGTACCCGGGGATGTTGTTAAGAAGAAGGTCTTCCCTTTATCTTTGAGGGGAGATGCATTGACATGGTACAGGCTATGTGATGATATGGAGTCTTGGAACTACAAACTATTGAAATTGGAATTTCATCAAAAAATTTATCCTATGCATCTTGTTCATCGTGATCGCAATTATATATTTAATTTTTGGCCTCACGAAGGAGAAAGCATCGCTCAAGCTTGGGGGAGGCTTAAATCAATGTTATATTCATGCCCCAATCATGAGCTCTCAAGAGAAATGATTATTCAAAAAATTTATGCTCGGCTTTCTGGTAACAATCGCACCATGCTTGATACTTCTTGTGCTGGCTCTTTTATGATGAAGACTATTGAATTCAAATGGGATTTATAGGAAAGAATTAAACACAACTACGAAGATTGGGACCTCAACAATGGTAAGGAGTCAGGTATGACACCTAGTTTTGATTGTGTTAAATCTTTTATGGATACTGATATTTTTCGTAAATTTAGCACTAAATATGGACTTGACTCTGAGATAGTAGCTTCTTTCTGTGAATCTTTTGCTGCTTATGTTGATCTCCCCCAGGAGAAGTGGTTTAAATGTCATCCTCCCATAGAAGTAAAAGTAGCTCAACCTATTAAAGTTGAAGAAACGGCTATTACTTATAATGATCCTATTGTTCCTACTTCTTATGTTGAGAAACTGCCTTTCCCTGTTAGGATCAAGGATCATGCTAAAGATTCAACTGTGGTTCGTAAAAGCAATATTAAAACATATACACCTCCTGAGCAAGTTAAATTTGAACCTAATATTGCTATTGTTAAAGATCTCTTGTCTGATAATATAGATGGGCATGTTATTTATTTCTGTGATGAAACTGCTAGAATTGCTAAACCTCAGGATATAGATAAACCTAGACCTGTGATAGGCATGCCTGTTATTTCTGTTAAAAAAGGAGATCATTGTTATCATGGCTTATGTGATATGGGTACTAGTGCTAGTGCAATACCTATTGACTTATAGAAAGAAATTATGCATGAAATTGCACCTGTTGAGTTAGAATATATTGATGTCACAATTAAACTTGCTAATAGAGATACTATTTCACCAATGGGAATTGTTAGAGATGTTTAAGTCTTGTGTGGGAAAACTAAATATCCTGCTGATTTTTTGTTCTTGGTTCGCCACAAGATTGCATCTGTCCCATTATATTTGGTAGACCCTTCTTAAATACTGTTAATGCTACCATAGATTGCACAAGAGATGTTGTTACTGTCGGTTTAGATGATATGACGCATGTATTTAATTTTTCTAAATTCAGTAGACAACACCGTGAAGAAGAATTACCTAGTAAAGATGAAATTATTGGTCTTGCTTCTATTGCTGTACCTCCTAGTGATCCCTTAGAACAATATTTGCTAGACCATGAAAATGATATGTTTATGAATGAAAGAAGGGAATTAGATGAAGTATTCTTTAAGTAGGAACCTATTCTGAAACACAATTTACCTGTTGAAATCCTAGGAGATCCTCCTCCACCCAAGGGTGATCCCGTGTTTGAGCTTAAACCTTTACCGGGTACTCTTAAATATGCTTATCTTGATGAGAAAAAGATAGATCCTGTTATTATTAGTGCTAACCTTTCAGAACATGAAGAAGAGAGATTATTGAAAATTCTGAAGAAGCACCGTGCTTCTATTGGGTATACTCTTGATGATTGAGGGAGTCCTGGATTAGGGGGTATCCGGACAGCCGAATTATATCCTTTGGCCGGACTGTTGGACTATGAAGATACAAGATTGAAGACTTCGTCCCGTGTCCGGATGGGACTCTCCTTGGCGTGGAAGGCATGCTTGGAAATACGGATATGTAGATCTCCTTCCTTGTAACCGACTCTGTGTAACCCTGGCCCCTCCGGTGTCTATATAAACCGGAGTGTTTAGTCCGTAGGACAACATACAATCATAACATAGGCTAGCTTCTAGGGTTTAGCCTCCCTGATCTTGTGGTAGATCAACTCTTGTACTACTTATATTATCAAGAATAATCAATTGGGACGTAGGGTTTTACCTCCATCAAGAGGGCCCGAACCTGGGTAAAACATCGTGTCCCCTGCCTCCTGTTACCCTCCGCCTTAGACGCACAGTTCGGGACACCCTACCCGAGATCCGCCGGTTTTGACACCGACATTGGTGCTTTCATTGAGAGTTCCTCGGTGTCGTCACTGTTAGACTTGGTGGCTCCTTCGATCATCGATAGTGATGCAGTCCGGGGTGAGACTTTTCTCCTCGGACAGATCTTTGTATTCGGCGGCTTCGCACTATGGGCCAACTCGCTTGGCCATCTAGAGCAGATCGAGAGTTACGCCCCTGGCCACCAGGTCAGGTTTGGAAGCTTAAACTACACAACCGACATCCGCGGAAACTCGATCTTCGACGGATTCGAGCCCCTGCCGAGTGCGCCGCACGATCACGATGAGCATGATTTAGCTCTACCATCGGACAGTGTTCAGGAGACCGCACCGGCAACCGCTCCGACCGTCAATTCGGAGCCAATTGCGCCATCCATGGACGGGTGGATAGACCCCGCCGCGGAGGCCGCATTCTTAGCGGCGATCGAGCCGAGTATCGACCTTACCCTTCACGAGAGTCATGACGCCAAACTGCCGGATTCTTCCCCGGCCACGGACTCAGAACTGCCTGCGCCCGTGCCTATCGAATCCGACTGGGCTCCGATCATGGAGTTCACCTCCGCGGATATCTTTCAGCACTCGCCCTTCAGCGACATACTAAACTCATTAAGGTCTCTCTCCTTGTCAGGTCTTCGTATTCGGCGGCTTCGCACTGCGGGCCAACTCGCTTGGCCATCTGGAGCAGATCGAGAGTTACGCCCCTAGCCACCAGGTTAGGTTTGGAAGCTTAAACTACACGGCCGACATCCGCGGAGACCTGATCTTCGAAGGATTCGAGCCCCTACCGAGTGCACCGCACGGTCACGATGAGCATGATTTATCTCTACCATCGGACAGTGTTCAGGAGACCGCACCGGCAACCGCTCCGACCCTCAATTCGGAGCCAATTGCGCCATCCATGGACGGGTGGATAGACCCCGCCACGGAGGCCATATTCTCAGCGGCGATCGAGCCGAGTATCGACCTTACCCTTCACGGGAGCCGTGACGCCAAACTATCGGATTCTTCCCAAGCCACGGACTCCGAACCGCCTGCGCCCGTGCCTATCGAATCCGACTGGGCACCGATCATGGAGTTCAACTCCGCGGATATCTTTCAGCACTCGCCCTTCGGCAACATACTGAAATCATTAAGGTCTCTCTCCCTGTCAGGAGAGTCCTGGCCGAACTATGTTCGGCAGGATTGGGATGCGGATGACGAAGAAATTCGCCGCCCACCCACCACCCACTTAGTAGCCACTGTCGACAATTTGACCGACATGCTCGACTTTGAGTCCGAAGACATCGACGGTATGGACGACGATGCGGGAGACGAAGAGGAACCACTGCCCACGGGGCACTGGACGCCCACTTCATCATATGATGTATACATGATGGACACACCCAAAGAAAACGACGACGAGGAATGTAAGGACGCAGCGAAGGGTTGTTCCCTCGAGAAGCAGTCAAAGCGGGGGCGTAAGCGCCACTCCAAATCCTACCTCGGCAGAAGCAGCGATCATATAAACCCAGCGATAGAGCAAGGCGAGCCAGCGGACGACAAACACGACATTGAATCGTCATCCGACCACGGCAACACGGAGAATCAAACCGAACAACCCGACTCCGTCGAAGATAACAGCCCGGATAACATCACACCGGACAGGCACCCGGAGCAACAGAATACCCATAAAAGGCTTGTTGCCACTGCGAAGAGTCTGAAAAAGCAGAAGCCAAGGCTCATGACTGCACAAGACACACTCAAAATCAGATGGAGTGAAGTACTCAAAACTGCGGCGAAGTATGGCGGTAATCGCCATACCAAGTGCTACCCGAAGCGAAAACTGCTACCTGAATTCGATGAGGAGGCCCTAGATCCCCAGCAATCAAAAAACAAAACGGCCATCCAGTCGGATAGACGTCCTCATGGCCAACATAGAGCGGCAGACGACGCCGCACATAAGCCAGTACACGACCCACATGAGGGCTCGCATCAAAAGTACGGTGAAACCAGATCCATCTACTCGCCACGCAAGCGCGCGCTAGTATGCAATGCAACACAACAAACATCCCAACACCACGGTACACCTAAATACAGGGGTGCCACACACCCCCTATATTTCACCGATGAGGTGCTGGACCACGAATTTCCAGAGGTATTCAAACCCGTAAACATAGAGGCGTACGACGTCCATATCCATATGGCTCGAGGAGATGATCTCCACGCCATCAAGTACTTACCCCTCAAGCTCAAAGGGCCAGCCCGGCACTGGCTTAAAAGCCTCCTCAAAAACTCCATTTGAAGCTGGGAAGAGCTCGAAGACGCCTTTCGGGCAAATTTTCAAGGGACCTATGTCCGACCACCGGATGCAGACGATTTAAGTCATATAACTCAACAGCCCAGAGAGTCAGCCCAAAAGCTTTGGAACAGGTTTCTCACTAAAAAGAACCAAATAGTCGACTGTCCGGACACCGAAGCCTTAGCAGCTTTCAAGCATAGCGTTCGAGACGAATGGCTCGCCAGACACCTCGGCCAAGAGAAGCCGAGAACAATGGCAGCACTAACAAGCCTCATGACCCGCTTTTGCGCGGGCGAGGACAGCTGGTTAGCCCGGTGCAACACCAGCGACCCAAGTACATCCGAAGTCAGGGACGGAAACGGGAAACCACGACGCAGCAAAAACAAGCGCCGGAATAAAGAAGACAGCCCGAGGAGCACATCGGTAAATGCCGGATTCAGAAGCTCTCGGCCAGGTCAGCAAAAGCTGCCCTCCAAAGGCAACAGAGACAAATAGCACATTACGCTTCCCTCATGCTTAAGATGCCCGGTCCATGTGGCATCATTACAGTAAATGGAAATATTGAGTGCTCCTTGCGCGCGGAAGACCGGCAGCCGCACGCTAAACGACCTCACCAACTAAAGCATTTGACGGGTCGTTAAGACCACAGACACGGTTTGACGAGTCCGGTACAGCTATATGTAGTTGATACAGGTTTGATGGCTATACCCCTATTACAATACAAGGGGCTCAATGAACGCACAAGTGGCAACCAGGCTCAACTTTACTCATTTTCAACTATCTATTGTTTATTTAGTATAACTTACCTTTTGCACGACAACTTTTCAATTAAGTTCCTCTCTTTTTCAGATGACCATCGTGCTACACCCGTCCAGAATATGGCACAACGGAGACACAGGCGCAGACGTGCAGCAGGGACCCGTTCCGAGGATTCTTTTTAGATTAAGACCCTGCGTAAACCTTTTTTACCATCTCTTGTTGATACACATCCCTCGGATTCTCAGTACAATTGAGAAGGATGCTGACGTATTGACATGTGGCCACGTCAGAATATTGCACGTACCTGGACACCAGGGGCTTATTCCAAAGGGCACTGTTTCGGCCCGGTTTACATCATAAAGACCGAATACCTTAGGGACTGTTCGGTGTCACGAGTTTGGCCTTATATGCACCAGCTCCGAATCATGTCTTTGGTCAAATGTTGGGTTTGCCCGGCTCCTGTGTTTTGCTGCCTTACGTTTGGCTCTATCGGCTAAGGCGGCATCAGGAGAACTACTGTGGTTGTGCCCTGGTTCATCCGGCCGAGCACCTCAGTAGAGAAAGCCGAAAACTGACTGTCGTGATATAGCGAGAGACTGGTCAACCACTCAATGACCTAGCGGAATCTTCAGGATTCCTCCACCTTAACGAATGGCCGTTTCCGGGCCAGGCATGTACGCGCCCCCGAATCCGGATGAGCACGGATCCACCAGGGGCTATATAGTAGCCCCACTGTCAAACTCCTCTGGCTAAGTGAAAGTGTTAAAGCATTATAGTCCGGTTGCCTAGTTCGCTACGCTATCACCTCCTTAATGGACCAAGACGTTGGATCAAGTGTGAACATGCGTATTCTGCGAACACCCCCGCATTATATGCGTGGGGGCTGAAGCCGATGACTGCCATCTTTCAGGTTATATACATATATACATAAACGGCCGCACAGGAGGCATCATAGCACTTTTGGGCAAAAGTATAAATACAGCGTTGATAAATTCAATAAAACATTGTTTTTACAATGGGAATACATGTCACTCAAACATAATATTCTTCGAGCACTGAGACTCTATTGAACGAGCGCCTTCAAGAACTTCTTCAAAGTAGTGCTCGGCAGCCACTCGGCCTATGGTTGAACCTTGTGCCATGACAGTGGTGGCATCCAGCTCCGCCCAGTATGTTTTGACACGGGCAAGGGCCATCCGCGAGCCTTCTATGCATGCCGACCTCTTCACAGCATCGATGCGTGGCACAGCGCCAAGGAATTGTTGCACTAAGCTAAAGTAGCTATTCGGCCTTGGCCCTCCTGGCCACAAATGATCGACAACGGACCTCATGGCCAGTCCGGATAATCTATGGAGCTCGGCCCAACCAGTCAATCGCTCATTCAGCAACAGCGGACGGACTGGAGTGTGAAACTGTGACCAGAATAGCTTCTCCACTTCAGGACCTTTCTGATCCTTGAAGTACTCGGTCGCATCCGCAGCACTCACAGCCAAATCCATGTACTCATCCGCAGAACTCCATAGCCGATCCAGAGGAGCATATTTCAGATCTTCGAACTTAGTCCGCAACAAGAAGGGCTTCCCAGAAACGATATCCGCAGCTTGATTCAGCTCCTCCTTCGTCGCTCTAATTTTGAGCGGGCCTCCTTGGCAGCCACACGGGCCTTCTGCAGGTCCGTCGCCTTCACCCGGCCATCTTGGCAATTTTTTCTTTGCTCTCGCAATGTGCGGCCTGTTCGGCCCTTAACTCTTCGGCCACCTTTAAAGCGGCCGCATTACTACTCCTTGCTTGCTCCTTGGCTCGGGAAAGCTCCGCCCGAAGGGTCTCCACGGTGGCAGCTCCATCTGTAGTCACAACATATTAAAGATATTGGCATCATGCTGCTCTTACTATGTGACATTCACCAGAAAAATCACCTACCCTGTGCCTCGTCAAGCCGCTTGTTAACAAGCACGAAGTCGGCATCTGCCGCATCCAGTTGCCGCTTTAGTTCGGCAAACCCATCAGTCCGGCTAGCCACCAGAGCTTGAACCACCTGCACATAAAGGCGGTCTGGTTATTACCTGGGACTATGATCCTCTGTTTGTCGCCGTTCTCGATGACAACCCGAGTCTCAGGGGCTACTATCTGCATGGGCATACCTAACTTATGCGGTACTATATAAGGCATACATTATTTTTATGTACCTCGAAGCCTTTCAGCAGACTCATAAAAGCTTCGTGCAAACCGCTTTCGGCGGAGGAAATCCTTTCAATTACCGTACCCATTAGCGTACGATGCGCTTCCGAGACGACACCCATCCCCAGAAGATCCTTCAACGCGTTCGACCGAACACAGTACGGATCCTTGCTGTCGCTCTCCTCAGGAGCCGGATACTGGGGATGCCAGGGAGCCAAAGGGTTATCCTCTGGCGATATTGGATCCGGAGATACCCTTCGCGACGACACTTCAAGGTCGCCCGCTTCTTGAGTTGGGGAGTCCGGGGGAGGCGTTTCGCTCTCCATCATCTCCGGAAGAAGATCCCCCGAAGATGAACTCTGTCGAGAAGGGCTGCGATTGGGACTACAATTTACAAGCATCGGTTATTGTCTTTGGAAGTAAGGTAGGATATCTTCATTATGAAGTACTTTTTGATTACTTACAGCTCGGTAGAGGGCTGATCCCCGTGCGGACACTGTACGGCAAGAATACCCTCCGAGGCAGGACCCTCTGGCGAAGATTTCTTCTCCCGTTTGGAAACCTTAGTTTCTGGATCTTCAGAGGTAGTCCTCTTCCTTCCCCGGGGAGAGAGAATGCCCGATTCTTCCCCTTGGTTATCCTCCCTCGCGGAGGCGCTCATTCTCTCGATTGGAATAGATAGTGATGGAGGCCCGCTTTCTCCCTCTTTATTCCCCCCTTTATCTTCGTTTGAGTGCACTAGACAAGGTGTTGTCTCGAGCATCTTTTCTAGCACCGGATTGTCCAAGCCTTCAGGAAGGGGGCCCGAACACCGGATAATCTTCGCCTTTGCTATCCAGTCCTGGTCAAAGAGCGATTCTTCAGAATGATGTCATGATAAATAAAAGGACAGTGTGTTCGACCATGGGATTACTTACTTGGGCAGCGGTGCGGTTGCTGCTCAGGCCCACGTCCTCGGTAGTGTCCGAACACTCTATTTGGGGTCCAAAGAACGATTTGTATATCTCCTTGTGCGTCATGCAGAGGAAATTCTGAATAGTCTGCGGTCCTTCCGGGTTGAATTACCACATGCGGAGGGACCGACGTTTGCAAGGCTGGACTCGACGAACCAGCATAACTTGCATTACCATAACCAGACTGAAATCTCCCGTGAAGAGATCTCGGATACGGCTCTGTAGTATTGGCACGTCCTTGGCTGGACCCCAGGTCAGCCCCCTGCTGATCCATGACATCAGTTGTGGTGGAGGGCCCGAGCGAAAGGTGGGGGCAGCTACCCACTTGGCACTTCAGGGAGCTGTGACGTAAAACCACTCCCATTGCCACAATCCGGACACCTCTGGAAAGGAACCCTTTGGCCATGGAGCGTTATCAATTTGGCTTATTAGAGCACCTCCGCACACTGCGTACTGCCCCTCGACCATCTTCGGCTTCACATCGAAGGTCTTGAGCCACAGGCCGAAGTGAGGGGTAATGCGGAGGAAGGCCTCACAAACGACAATAAATGACGAGATGTGAAGAAGGGAATCCGGGGCCAGATCGTGAAAATCCAGCCCGTAATAGAACATGATACCCCTAACGAAGGGATCTAGAGCGAGGCCAAGTCCTCGGAGGAAGTGGGAGACGAACACAACGCTCTCGTTGGGTTCGGGGGTAGGGACAACCTGCCCTCGGGCGGGCAGCCTGTGCGAAATTTCTGCAGTCAAATATCTGGACTCCCTCAACTTTTTGATGTCCTCCTCCGTGACGGAGGAAGGCATCCACTGGCCTTGAAGGCTCGATCCGGACATGATTGAAGGTCCGAAGCACCTGACCTGGGCTTTGGGTGTTAGAACTCGAGGCGGGGGAAGGATTTGATTGAGCACGGGAGGGAAAGAAGAAAAAGCCTTGTCCCTTTATAAAGAGGGTGAATATCAAGCGTCCTCCTCGTGGCCATTTGGGACTTGCCTAAAGATCTAGGAGTCCTAGGCACGGTTGGGTTACCCACGTCCGTATTAATGAGAATCCCGTAATAAAGGGAACACGATGTCTGCTTTGACAAGACGTGTCAAGAAACCGCCTCGCATTATGTGCGGGGCTGGTTAAAGAAAAACGATTTGAATAATTACCGAGCCATGGCATGATGTCATGCTGCCAAAACGTGTCAGAAGATTAGATTTGTGGAAATATTATTCTCTCTATGGTGGTATGTGGAACTTATTTTGCAGGGTCGGACACTATCCTTGTATTCAAACTCTTCTGTGGTGTATTCTGAGGAGGAACCCGCCTTGCAATGCCGAAGACAAGACTGCACGCCAGACTCATCGTCATTGAAGCCTGGTTCAGCGGTTGTCTGGATGGGACTCTACTTGGCGTGGAAGGCAAGCTAGGCAATACGGATATGTATATCTCCACCTTTGTAACCGACCTTGTGTAACCCTAACCTCCTCCGGTGTCTATATAAACCGGAGGGTTTTAGTCCGTAGGACAACATACAATCATACCATAGGCTAGCTTCTAGGGTTTAGCCTCTCCGATCTCGTGGTAGATCTACTCTTGTACTACTCATACTATCAAGAATAATCAAGGATGACGTAGGGTTTTACCTCCATCAAGAGGGCCCGAACCTGGGTAAAACATCATGTCCCCTGCCTCCTGTTACCATCCGCCTTAGACACACAGTTTGGGACCCCCTACCCGAGATCCGCCGGTTTTGACACCGACAACGCTCCTCTCATCGGGAGAGGGCAATCTCCATCAACATCTTCATTAGCACCATCTCATCTCAAAACCCTAGTTCATCTCTTGTATCCAATTCTTGTCTCCAAGTCTGGGATTGGTGGTAGTAGGTTGCTAGTAGTGTTAATTACTCCTTGTAGTTGATGCTAGTTGGTTTAATTGGTGGAAGATCATATGTTTAGATCCTATATGCATATTAATACCCCTCTGATTATGAACATGTTTATGCTTTGTGAGTAGTTACTTTTGTTCGTGAGGACATGGGAGATGTCTTGCTATTAGTAGTCATGTGAATTTGGTATTCGTTTGATATTTTGATGAGATGTATGTTGTATCTCCTCTAGTGGTGTTATGTGAACGTCGACTACATGACACTTCACCATTGTTTGGGCCTAGAGGAAGGCATTGGGAAGTAATAAGTAGATGATGGGTTGCTAGAGTGACAGAAGCTTAAACCCTAGTTTATGGGTTGCTTCGTAAGGGGCTGATTTGGATCCATATGTTTCAAGCTATGGTTAGGTTTACCTTAATACTTTTGTTGTATTTGCGAATGCTTGCAATAGAGGTTAATCATAAGTGGGATGTTTGTCCAAGTAAGGGAAGCACCCAAGCACCGGTCCACCCACATACCAAATTATCAAAGTACCGAACGTGAATCATATGAGCGTGATGAAAACTAGCTTGACGATATTCCCATGTGTCCTCTGGAGCGCTTTACATCATATAAGAGTTTATCCAGGCTTGTCCTTTCCTACAAAAAAGGATTGGGCCACCTTGCTGCACTTTATTTACTTTTGTTACTTGTTGCTCGTTACACATTATCTTATCACAAAACTATCTGTTACCACTTATTTCAGTACTTGCAGAGAATACCCTTGCTGGAAACCACTTATCATTTCCTTCTGCTCCTCGTTGGGTTCGACAATCTTACTTATCGAAAGGACTATGATAGATAACCTATACTTGTGGGTCATCAATAGCATACACGGTCTTCATGGCATCCCGAAAACTACGACACTGCTTTCAAGACTGTTCAATTACGGTGGCCTCTGATGTACCACTCAACGACATAATAAATAACCTGATGCCACGGGCCGGATTGCTAAATGGGCTATTGAGATCCTCCCATTCGACATAACATACAAACCACGGCGAGCCATTAAGTTGCAAGTACTGGCTGATTTCGTCGCCGAATGGACAGAAGCCGAACTCCCTAAAGAGTACGGCGCGTACCCCACTGGAGATGAAGTCCAATACGTACTCCAAATATTATACACATACTCCAACAATGTAGCAGAATATGAGGCCCTGTTGCATGGTCTCCGGATGGCAGTCTCCATGGGCATTCAACACCTAGAGGTGTGTGGGGATTCGAACCTCGCAATATCTCAAATAAATGGAGACTTTGACGCCAAGGACCCAAAAATGGTGGCTTATCACAATGCCATCCTCAAAATGTCAGCTCGGTTCGAGGGGCTCGAATTCCACCATGTGGTCCAAGAAAACAATCTAGCGGCGGATATCCTCGCCTGCATCGGCGCTAAGCGCGACCCTGTCCCACCAATATCTTCTTGGAAAGGCTGTTTAAGCCATTCGTGGTGTGGGAAGGGGAGACCAACAACAATAGTCCAGATTTGGCCACAACACCAGATCCCGAGCACCCTGACGTAATCGGAGGCTCCGCCACCAAAATAACACCTTCGCCCCGTGGACAGAACCCTTCTTGGCTTACCTAAATAGGCAAGAACTCCCTGATGACCCAAACGAGGCACGTTGCATTGTGCGGCGGTCTAAAGCCTACAAGGTCAACGAGGGAGAGCTTTATAAGAAAAGCGCTACAGGAGTACTTTAAAGGTGTATCTCCGAAGAGGAAGGACGGCAACTTTTGGCAGAAATTCATGCTGGACTTGGCGGCCATCACATCACAGCTCGGGCCCTTGTAAGCAAGGCCTTCCGTACAGGTTTCTACTGGCCGACAGCCCGAGTAGACGCACAGGACCTCGTCCAATATTGCGTCCGTTGCCAGCTTTTTGCAAACCAAAGCCATATGCCACTTACCACTCTCCAAACAATCCCCGTTACTTGGCTCTTTGCGGTCTCGGGGCTTGATATGGTCGAAACCCTTAAAGGAGGAAGCCATAAGAAAAAGTACCTATTGGTCATGGTGAATAAATTCACCAAATGGATAGAAGCCAAACCAGTTAAAACTTGGTGATAGACTTCATATCCGGGGTTGTACACCGTTATGGTGTCCCCCACAGCATCATCACCGATAACGGCTCGAACTTTACAGCTGACGAGGTAAAAACTTGGTGTGACAACATGGGCATTAAGCTCGATTATGCCTTCGTCTATCACCCCGAAACAAATGGTCAAGTCGATCGAGCAAATGGTCTTATTATGAGCGGCATTAAACCCAGATTAGTTCAATCCTTGAAGGAATCAGATACACACTGGGCTGAGGAGCTTGACTCCATACTGTGGGGGCTGCGGACCACGCTGAACCGCACTACCGGATACACACCATTTTATGGTGTACGGCGCAGAGGCGGTACTGCCCTGCGACATCATTCATGACTCACCTTGAGTGCGCATGTACGAAGAGAAAGAAGTCGAGCTTGATCGGCAGGACAGTTTAGACTCCCTGGATGAGGAGCGTGACGTTGCAACAGCCCGCTCTGCATTCTATCATCAACAGGCTCGACGGTATCAAAGAAGAGAAGTACAGGCCAAAACTTATAATGTTGGCGAACTCGTTCTACGCCTACCAGAGAAGAAAAAGGACAAGCTCAAGCCCAAATGGGAAGGTCCTTCGTCATTGACAAAGTTCTAACCGGTGGAGCGTACCGTCTGTGGGATGCATCGAACAATCGACATGAGCCAAACCCATGGAACGCGACCAGACTCCGAAGGTTCTACGCCTAGTGCCGGACTCTGTGTTCATCTCCTTACCCCCTCCTTTTTTATATATATCCGCTGTCTGTCTTTCTTTCTTCCCTTTTTCTTCACGGCCTTAAAAGGTTAAAATGTGTCTTGACTACACAATCTTGACGCGCCATGCGTGCTCATTATACCTGGAGGCTTCTTATAGAGAAGCTCAATATAATTACGTTCCGGGCTCTATGCCCCCTGCACATGTGTTACTTTTCCACATGTACCTTTTCTTCGCCATTATATGCATCGATATGACTTAAGTTTTGTCCAAGCTGGGTTGCCTGGCTCTTGTGTTTATGCCCTATGTTCCCGTTAATTTGGCTAGGGCATAAGGGGAGCACCTCTATGATTGTTACTGTCGGGTCAGCGGAATGTGTACCTCAGACTGGGTGAAGCCGAAATCTAGCGTTCTTAAGGGAATATTTGGTCGGCGAACAAAAGATGACTTTTACTTATTGCAATACATGCCCCAAGATGTTTATATCCCGCGTCTCTTTTCGCAGTTCGGACATCCACATTAATGCATGCGTACCCAGGGAAAGGAACCCTTAACGGAACTATTCTCCCTGGAAGACGTTTCTTACTATGCATGTAATATAACATAGCTAGTTGGGTACTTGTTTGTTCAAGCACTTATGACACCTACGCCTGGTTTCCACGCGTACCCCGTTTTTACATAACTGAGCGGGTATTCGAATACACTCCG
The DNA here is from genome assembly GCF_056163025.1 of Triticum urartu. Taxonomy (NCBI): domain Eukaryota; kingdom Viridiplantae; phylum Streptophyta; class Magnoliopsida; order Poales; family Poaceae; genus Triticum; species Triticum urartu. The sequence goes on from NC_141877.1 coordinate 18,838,714, forward strand.
GATTGTTGAGTCCGGAGGTCGAAGGGAAAAGGTCTTCCATGACAAATGATTTACAATCCAGCTAGGGACAATATATGTCATTTGAAGTACATAATAACTTAGACTGACTAAATTCTTCTATACCATCCAACATGCTGTCTAGCCAACAATCCTGTTGGGAATACTTTGCGGCTAATTCCACCTAGTCATACACCAGACTAATGAGGATCTCTTTCCCATCAGACCCCACAGGTCCAACCTCGGCCATGTGGTTTGGGTCAGTGATACGTCTCCGTCGTATCTACTTTTCCAAACACTTTTGCCCTTATTTTGGACACTAACTTGCATGATTTGAATGGAACTAACCCGGACTGATGCTATTTTCAGCAGAATTGCCATGATATTATTTATGTGCAGAAACAAAATTTCTCGGAATGATCTGAAACTTTATGGAACGTCTTTTCGGAAATAATAAAAAATCCTTGCAAAAGATGAAGACTAGGGGGCCCACCACCTGTCCACGAGGGTGGAGGCACGCGGCTGCCCCCCTAGGGCGCGCCCCCTACCTCGTGGGCCCCCTGGAGCTCCTCCGTCCTCAACTCCAACTCTATATATTTGGTTTCGATGAGACAAAAAATCAAGGAAAAGGATTCATCGCGTTTTACGATACGGTGCCGCCGCCAAGCCCTAAAACCTCTCGGGAGGGCTGATCTGGACTCCGTTTGGGGCTTCGGAGAGGGGAATCCATCGCCATCGTCATCATTAACCATCCTCCATCACCAATTTCATGATGCTCACCGCCGTGCGTGAGTAATTCCAACATAGGCTTGCTGGATGGTGATGGGTTGGATGAGATCTCTCATGTAAATGAGTTAGTTTTGTTAGGGTTTGATCCCTAGTATCCACTATGTTTTGAGATTGATGTTGCAATGACTTTGCTATGCTTAATGCTTGTCACTAGGGCCCGAGTGCCATGATTTCAGATCTGAACCTATTATGTTTTCATCAATATATGAGAGTTCTTGATCCTATCTTGCAAGTCTCTAGTCACCTATTATGTGTTATGATCCGTTAACCCCGAAGTGACAATAATCAGGATACTTACCGGTGATGACCGTAGTTTGAGGAGTTCATGTATTCACTATGTGTTAATGCTTTGGTACGGTACTCTATTAAAAGGAGGCCTTAATATCCCTTAGCTTCCGCTAGGACTCCGCTGCCACGGGAGGGTAGGACAAAAGATGTCATGCATGTTCTTTTCCATAAGCACATATGACTATATTCGGAATACATGCCTACATTACATTGATGAATAGGAGCTAGTTCTGTGTCACCCTAGGTTATGACTGTTACATGATGAACCGCATCCGGCATAATTCTCCATCACCGATCCATTGCCTATGAGCTTTCCATATATTGTTCTTCGCTTATTTACTTTTCCGTTGCTATTGCTATCATCATTACAAAATACCAAACACTTTACTTTTGCTACTGTTACCTTTTGCTACCGTTACCATTACTATCCTATTACTTTGCTACTAAATACTTTGCAGCAGATATTAAGTTTCCAGGTGTGGTTGAATTGACAACTCAGCTACTAATACTTGAGAATATTCTTTGGCTCCCCTTGTGTTCAATCAATAAATTTGGGTTGAATACTCTACCCTCGAAAACTGTTGCGATCCCCTATACTTGTGGGTTATCAAGACTATTTTCTGGTGCCGTTGCCAGGGAGCATAGCTCTATTCTTTGAGTCACTTGGATTTATATCTGCTTATCATTATGAAGAACTTGAGAGATCCAAAACCCAAGATTTATCCCTCAACTACGAGGGGAGGTAAGGAACTGCCATCTAGCTCTGCACTTGATTCACCTTCTGTTTTGAGTAAGCTTGCAACACCTAAACCTGCTTCTGTTATTCGTTCTGATATGTCGCATGTTATTGATGATGCCACTTCTGCTATGCATGATACTTATGATGAAACTACTTCTATGCTTGATACTATTGTGCCACTTGGTGAGTTTCTTGATGAACAACTTGCTAGGTTTAGAGGGAATGAAAATATTGAATCTGATAATATTGATGAAAGTGATGATGAAGGCTCACCTGTTATTCCTGAGGGTTATGTTTTTGAAAAAGAAGCTGCTCTAGCTATTTTAGCTTGCAAAGATAGATACCAACTTAAGAGGTTATTCGCTAAATGGAATAAGCAATCTCTAAATGCTAGGATGAAACCTGACCCTGCTTTTGCTACTTCACCTATCTTTGTTACTGATAAGGATTATGAATTCTCTATTGATCCTAATATAATTACTTTGGTTGAATCTGATCCTTTTCATGGCTATGAATCTGAAACTGTTGTGGCACATCTTACTAAATTAAATGATATAGCCGCCCTGTTCACTAATGATGAGAGAACTCGATACTTTTATATGCTTAAAATATTCCTGTTCTCATTAAGGGGTGATGCCAAGATACTTTTATATGCTTAAAATATTCCTGGTTGTGTGCGTAGTCCCCGGGATATGATTTATTACTTCTCTGCTAAATATTTCCCTGCTCATAAGAAACAAGCTGCCTTAAGGGATATATATAATTTTGTGCAACTTAAAGTAGAGAGTCTCCCACAAGCTTGGGGGAGGCTTCTCAAGTTACTTAATGCTTTTTCGGGTCATCCTCTTAAGAAAAATGAAATACTTGATATCTTTTATAATGGACTAACCGATGCTTCCAGAGATTACCTGGATAGTTGTGTTGGTTCTATTTTCAGGGAAAGAACACCGGATGAAGCTGAAATTCTATTGAATAATATGTTGTCAAATGAAAATAATTGAACACTTCCTGAGCCAATTCCTGAGCCTATTCATAAACCAACTCCGAAGAAGAGGGGTGTTCTATTTCTCAGTCCTGAAGATATGCAGGAGGCAAAGAAATCTATGAAAGAAAAAGGTGTTAAAGTCGAAGATGTTACTATTGAAGAAATACACGCTCTTAATTTACCGCTTGTTGAAGAAACATATGATCTTAATCCATTACCGATTGAAGAAACTCATGGTCTTGATAACCCGACACAGGTAGTAAAGGTAAATTCTCTCTATAGATATGATAAAGCTGAAATCCCATTTACTAAATTTGCTAGCCCATGCTTAGATGAGTTTGATAAATTTATGGCTAAGCAAGAGTATTTTAATGCTTATTTTGGTAGACAATTGAAATACAATTCAAATATGCTAGCCCATACAAGTACTTAAAGCTCAAAATGATTTTCTCAATGAATTGAATAGTAAGAATAATGATAACGCTGTTAGAGTTATGACTAGAGGTGGTAGAGTGACTCAGGAACCATTGTATCCTGAAGGACATCCTAAGAGAATTGAGCAAGATTCTCAGAGAAATAATGTAGATGCACCTAGTCCTTCTAATAGGAAGAAAAAGAAAAATGATAGGACTTTGCATGCTTCTAGTGAACCTATTGCTGAAACACCTAAGAATCGAAATGATATTTCTATCTCTGATGCTGAAACACAATCTGGTAATGAACCTGAAACTAGTGATAGTCTTAATGATAAGGCTCATGATGATGCTCAACCTAGCAATGATAATGATATAGAAATTGAACCTGCTGTTGATCTTGATAACCCAAAATCGAAGAATCAACGCTATGATAAGAAAGACTTTGTTGCTAGGAAACACGGTAAGGAAAGAGAGCCTTGGGTTCAGAAACCCATGCCTTTTCATCCCAAACCAGACAAGAAAAAGGATGATGAGGATTTTGAGTGCTTTGCTAAAATGATTAGAACTATCTTTTTCCGTATGCGATTAACTGATATGCTCAAAATGAATCCTTATGCTAAGTACATGAAAGATATTGTTACTAATAAAACAAAGATACCAGAAGCTGAAACTTCCACCATGCTTGCTAATTATACTTTTAAGGGTGGAATACCAAAGAAACTTGGAGATCCAGGTGTACCCACTATACCATGCTCCATTAAAAGAAATTATGTTAAAACTGCGTTATGTGATCTTGGAGCCGGTGTTAGTGTTATGCCTCTCTCTTTATATCGTGGACTTGATTTGAATAAGTTGACACCTACTGAAATATCTTTGCAAATGGCTGATAAATCAACTGCTATACCTGTCGGTATTTGTGAGGATGTGCCTGTTGTAGTTGCAAACGTTACTATTTTAACAAACTTTGTTATTTCTGATATTCCCGACGATGATAGTATGTCTATTATTCTTGGAAGACCCTTTTTTAATACTGCAGGGGCTGTTATTGATTGCACTAAAGGCAATGTCACTTTTCTTGTTAATGGTAATGAGCATATGGTACACTTTCCGAGGAAACAACCACAAGTTCATACTATCAACTCTATTGGAAAAATTCCATCGATTATATTTGGAGGTTTTGAATTTCCTCTTCCTACTATCAAGAAGAAATATGATATTCTTATTATTGGGGATGTGCATATCCCCGTTGAGGTAACATAGTGTCATTCGAAATTTCTCCGGTTCCATGTTATTCGGAATGAGTTCATTAACAAGACTTGATCAACCTTGTTAGTGGATTCCTTTTGATGAGCATGAGATGGATGAAACTAGAAGGCACCACCTTCTGTACCCCACTCTTACTTTCTATTATTTATATTAAATAAAATAAAATCAATATTTTCTGTCTGTTATCAGAATTATCCATGCAATATAAAGTTCTCCAAATGCCCTGAAATTTCAATATGATTTTTTCTGCGATATTTGAGAATATTTGGCACTGAGAACACGGCAGGAGGAGCTGGCACCTGGCCACGAGGGTCAGGGGCGCGCCCTACCCCCCTGGGCATGCCCCCTGCCTCGTGGGCCCATGGTGCCCGTCCTCCACTTATCCTTTCACCCACACACTCCTTCTTCCTCCCACAAACACGAATATCCAGCTCAAATCCGAGTCCAAGCTCATTTTGTTGCCATTTTCGATCTCCTTGCTCAAAGCACCTCTCACAAAACTGCTTGGGGAGATTGTTCCTTGGTATGTGACTCCTCCATTGGTCCAATTAGTTTTTGTTCTAGTGCTTTATTCATTGCAAATTTTTTCTGCCTAGGTGACCATGTTCTTGAGCTTGCATGTCAAATTTATATGGTTCCAAGTAGTTTTGATGCATGATATAGGCTCTAGGCATTTGTAGGAGTAGTTGCTATGAATATTATTGTGTTTGTCTTACTTTTATTTTGAAGTTACTAAAAATTTCAGAAATTTTTGAGAGGAAGAAATATGCTTCGGAAAATGTACCAAGGTGGTGCTTCATGGAAACAAGGACCCATGCTTGCAATGCGTGATGCTGATGAAGATCCACCAAGAGACGCTCCAGTGCGTCCTTGTGAATGGCCTTTGGAAACTTTATGGATCGAGCGGGAATTAAGGAAGAATTTAACGCATATTTGCGTAACGCTGATCTTGTGAGCTTCGAGGAAGAGAAGTGAAGCCAATATCACTATCTCACTAGTACCTTCGTGAGGAGGTTTGAATTTTCATCTTCACGTAATTTCTCCAACTGTCCTGTTTTATCTCTATGAAAAATCTTATACTATGGACTTAGAGGATTTTACCACTACTTGCAAGCTTCCACAATGGGGTAGTGTCAGGGAACCATGCAAATCTGAATTTAGAGATTTTATTGCTTGTATAACTGTGGGGGAATCTAGAGATATAACACAAGCTACCATAGGGAGCATTCGCTTTCCTGCTATACATTATTTTGCTCTCTTCATATGTAGATGCATTAATGGTAAAGATGAAGCATGTCATATGTGTGTTCTTGACCTCAGTATTCTTAGGAGTGCTGTGTTAGGAGACAAATCTTATAATTTGGGAGCCATTGTTGCACGTAGGTTGCATCTTAACAGATTTAATGGAGAGTTCTTCAGTGGAATTTATGCAACCCGCTTAGCTGATTTTCTTGGTGTAACCATACGTGAGGATGATATTGAATTGCCTCATGCTTACCTAGATTGTAATGCTATGGTTCACCACCAGTTTGTTGAGAGGAGTGAGTCACCTCTCCAGTATCGACTAATTTTTGACAGACGTCGTGCTGTCCGTATTACTCTCCCTGCTCCTGCCTTCTTTCATTATCAAGCAAAAGGAAGATATGTTATTATCAGAGAGGAGGCAGATAAGTACGAGAGGAGGGTGGAGGCCGCTCATCGCCATGCTGCAGCTCAAGAGGCGATAGCCGCTGCATCTCAGTATGATCCCAACTATTACTATGGATATCAGCCAGGCCAGCCGTGGCCATAGACCAACTTAGGCCAAAAGCCTAAGCTTGGGTGAGTACGTATTTCTCACCGACATTACATTCATGTTCACACAGTCATTGCTAGATGTCGGTGCTCATACTTTTTCATTGTATCATCCATGCTAGTTTATTTTTCTTTTCATGCTTTCTTCTTGTGTGTTTAACAAACCTTAAGAAAAACCAAAAAAAATTAGTTGTAACTTTTAGCTAGTTTTAATTTCCATGCTTGTAGTAGTAATTAAAAAGAAAACCAAAATATTTACTGTTCTTCTTTTTCTTGTTGGGAGCTTTCCCGTGTAAATAGTTTTATTTCTTTTCTTTTCTTTGGGGGTCGATAGGAGAGGACCATGATTAAATTGTTGAAGTGGCTCTTATATGCATAATTGTTGATCTGACAAAAGAGCCCATATTGCTTTGTCTTCTCATGTTTATTGAATGCTTGTAGATTCTAGCTTAGTCCAATGCACGCACACTATTATTATTCACATCATTCGGTCGTGAAAGTGAAAGGCAATTATGACGATATATGATGGACTGACTAAGATGAGAAAAGCTGGTATGAACTCGAGCTCTTTTGTTTTTGTAAATATGATTAGTTCATCATTGCTGATTCAGCATATTATGAATAAACATGTTTGCAATGACAACTAGAGATCATAGTTTCTTGTGCCATGCTTGATTAGCTAGGAGGTTATAATGGTTTACCTTGCGTGCCAACATGCTACTAAAATGGTTGTGATGAGGTATGATAGGGTGGTATCCTCCTCTGAATGATTTAAGTGACTTGACTTGGCACATGTTCACGCATGTAGTTGAAACAAAATCAACATAGCCTTCACGATATTTATGTTCATGGTGGATTATATCCTACTCATGCTTGCATTCAGTGTAGATTAATTTTAATGCATGTTCATGACTGTTGTCGCTCTCTAGCTGGTCGCTTCCCAGTCTTTTGCTAGCCTTCATCTGTACTAAGCGGGAATACTGCTTGTGCATCCAACTCCATAAACCCCAAAGTTATTCCATATGAGTCCACCATACCTACCTATATACGGTATCTACCTGCCGTTCCAAGTAAATTTGTATGTGCCAAACTCTAAACCTTCAAATAAATATCCTGTTTTGTATGCTCGAATAGCTCATGTATCAACTAGGGCTGTCCGTATCTTCCATGTTAGGCGGGTTCTCAAGAGGAGTGGACTCCGCTTCTCACTCATGAGAAAGTGGCTGGTCACTGGGATGCCCAGTCCCATGCTTTATGCAAATCAAATCAAAATAATTGCAAACAAAACTCCCCCTAGGACTCTTGTTAGTTGGAGGCACTCATTGTTTCGAGCAAGCCATGGATTGATGCTGGTTGGTGGAGGGGGAGTATAAACTTTACCATTCTGTTTGGGAACCGCCTATAATGTGTGTAGCATGGAAGATATCGCCATCTCTTGGTTGTTATGTTGACAATGAAAGTATACCACTCAAAATATTATTCATCTCTATTTCAAAACCAAGCTCTGGCACCTCTATAAATCCATGCTTCCCTCTGCGAAGGGCCTATCTATTTACTTTCATGTTGAGTCATCATCCTCTTATTAAAAAGCACCAGTTGGAGAGCACTGCTGTCACTTGCATTCATTACTATTAGTTTACATTGAGTATGACTTGCCTGGATCTCTTTTACGATGAATTACAATGTCTAGTCAGTCCTTGATCTATAAAGGTGCTCTGGATTTATGTTTTGCAGTCTCAGAAAGGGCTGGCAAGATACCATCTTGTTATATCATATTATGATTGTTTTGAGAAAGTGTTGTCATCCGAGATTTATTATTATTGCTCGCTAGTTGATTATGCCATTGTTATGAGTAAACTTGAGACCTAAGCGTTATTGTGAATTTGGTTAGTTCATAATCTTTGCTGAAAACTTGAATGTTGGCTTTACATATTTACAACAACAAGAGCAAACAGAGTTTGTAAAAGTTTTTCTTTATCACTTTCAGTTTATCAACTGAATTGCTTGAGGACAAGCAAAGGTTTAAGCGTGGGGGAGTTGATACGTATCCATTGTATCTACTTTTCCAAACACTTTTTCCCTTGTTTTGGACTCCAACTTGCATGATTTGAATGGAACTAACCCGGACTGATGCTGTTTACAGCGGAATTACCATGGTGCTATTTATGTGCAGAAACAAAAGTTCTCGGAATGACCTGAAACTTTACGGAACGTATTTTTCGAAATAATAAAAAATCCTTGCAAAAGATGAAGACCAGGGGGCCCACCACCTATCCACGAGGATGGGCGGCGCGCCTACCCCCCTAGGGCGCGCCCCCCTACCTCGTGGGCCCCCTGGAGCTCCTCCAACCTCAACTCCAACTCTATATATTTGGTTTCGGGGAGAAACAAATTAAGGAGAAGGATTCATCATGTTTTACGATCGTCATCATCAACCATCCTCCATCACCAATTTCATGATACTCACCGCCGTGCGTGAGTAATTCCATCGTAGGCTTGCTGGACGGTGATGGGTTGGATGAGATCTATCATGTAATCGAGTTAGTTTTGTTAGGGTTTGATCCCTAGTATCCACTATGTTCTGAGATTGATGTTGCTATGACTTTGCTATGCTTAATGCTTGTCACTAGGGCCCGAGTGCCATGATTTCAGATCTGAACCTATTATGTTTTCATCAATATATGAGAGTTCTTGATCCTATCTTGCAAGTCTATAGTCACCTATTATGTGTTATGATCCATTAACCCCGAAGTGACAATAATCGGGATACTTACCGGTGATGACCGTAGTTTGAGGAATTCATGTATTCACTATATGTTAATGCTTTGGTCCGGTACTCTATTAAAAGGAGGCCTTAATATCCCTTAATTTCCGCTAGGACCCCAGTGCCACGGGAGGGTAGGACAAAATATGTCATGCAAGTTCTTTTCCATAAGCACGTATGACTATATTTGGAATACATGCCTACATTACATTGATGAATTGGAGCTAGTTCTGTGTCACCTAGGTTATGACTGTTGCATGATGAACCGCATCCGGCATAATTCTCCATCACCGATCCATTGCCTACGAGCTTTCCATATATTGTTCTTCGTTTATTTACTTTTCCATTGCTATTGCTATCATCATTCCAAAATACCAAATGCTTTACTTTTGCTACTGTTACCTTTTGCTACCGTTACCATTACTATCATATTACTTTGCTACTAAATACTTTGCTGCAGATATTAAGTTTCGAAGTGTGGTTGAATTGACAACTCAACTGCTAATACTTGAGAATATTCTTTAGCTCCCCTTATGTCGAATCAATAAATTTGGGTTGAATACTCTACCCTTGAAAACTGTTGCGATCCCCTATACTTGTGGGTTATCAGTCAGCCTTGGTATATTGCATCTTCACCATGGCCCAGGCTTCCCTTGCACCTTGTCGGCAAGCAGATATCTTCCATAATTGGAAGCGCCGCCACGCTCCCTTGAGCATCTCTACGAGCTCCCCCATGCCTCCTGGCAGGGAGGCGGATGGCCACAAGGCCTAGGCAATGCCCTGCATCACGTGCCGAACTTGTTCGTGAAGTTGTGAGAGCTCTAGCAGAAGATCGCCCACAGACCCGGGCATCTCCTCTTCGGGACGACCCGTCAGCATACCTACAAATATAACTCTGTTAGCGGGCTTCTTCGCCGAACTCCATAAAAGTTCATTCATGCACTTACTAAAAATGTCACGCCGAAGCTCCTGATTCTCCTTTACGGAGTCAGCTAGCTGGGCCCGAACATCTTTCAGTTCAACGCCCAGCCGGGTATTGGCATCTTGGAGATCGTTTTTCTCCTCCCTAACCCGTGTAAGCACCCACTTGTGAGCCTCTAGCTGTCGTTGAGCATGTTGCTCATCCCCTCGCACGACCTTTGGATTCAGTCCGGAATCATCTGCCGAATTTATTGTTAGATTTGCATGCATGCCGAATACTAACTGGTACATATCATTTCATTCTTTTCGATCATAACAAGTGTTACCAGATGGGGCCTTGTTGGAGTCCTTCATTTCGACAACTGCGGCCCGTAGCTGGGCTTTGCACTCGTCCAGCTCTTGAGATAAGTGGGTATTCTTCTCCGTAAGAACCTACGCATATAATGATCCTTAAATCAATTGTGCCAACTATTTCAAGTCTCAGGGGCTACTGATATACATAATTATCAGATTTTCTTACCCGTATATCCTTTACATACTGGTCCGTGGCTCTGGCAAGACCATTTTGAGCAGCTCGGATTACGCGTCTCCCGAGTTGAAGGCATCGAACGCTTCTTCGGAGAAACCAGGGTCGCGGAGTACGGCCCGGCGACGCCTGTGATTCATGGCACTCTCCACTTCGGAATTCATAGTAGTCAGCCTATCTGCATCCTCTGTAGGAGGAACATCTGGTGTTGTCCCCACATTTGCATCTGCCCCTAAGACCGGCTCTGGAGTCTGGCTGGTGGAGGCGTGGCCGGCAGGCTCTCCGGACACGGTCCGGCGAGCGTTTTTTCTACCAAGAACCATGGACGTTATTATATTTTAAAGACGATAACCATGGAGCAGGGTTCTTTTTCATACCTCTACAACAGCGTCTTAGTCCTGACCGCCTTCCTTTTAAGCCTAACCGGCTTCGGTGCCCTCGTTGGTGAATCACCGCGGGTTCGGCATGGCATCCCGAGGGCCTTCCCTGTAAGACACCATATGTGTGCGGTGGGTGAAGTGCAAAAAAGGGATCCTTCTCGGAAGTTGGGACTCCGGTTTTACTTACATACGATGTGGGGAGCAGGCCAGGACAATCGGCTATGATGGCCACCAAGGCACCGTCGTACCTTAACTGATAGAATGTCCTGTCGGTAAGCTCCACAAATATGTCCGGATATTCTTTGAGTCCGGGGTCAAGGGCCCGGTCAGGGTCCTCTAGCTGTGGAGACGGGCTGTGGACCTCCCTCACAGCTTTTCGCAGTTCCTGCTATGAAATAGCAAGGTAAATATTTATGTTGAAGAATGCGGGAAGGTCTGGAGTAAAAGTAGCAGCTCACCCGGTTTGGTGGGTTGTACATGGAGAATCCATCCCGTGGCTTAATGCGGATGAACTCCTCCTCCTCTCCTTTGTATAAATCGAACAGTATTTTCACTAGAGTAGCGGCGGAGTCCAGACCTTTACGGACGCAGCGGGTGGCATCGTCTTCTCCATTGAAGTGCCACATGGGTTTTCCCCGATACTGAAGTGGCTGCACCCCCCGCATTATACATACTGACATAACCTCGATTATTGTCAGTCTTGATTTGGCCAGTGTTTTTATCCTGCCCATCAGGTAAACACCCTCTCTGTTATCTTCCTCCTGGGGGCTCCGAGGGCGCCAACTGCGGCGTTTCTTCAAAGGGGCATTATTAAACTCAGGGAGGCCCATCCGAATAGGGTCCGGAAGGGGGACGTCCTCCATATAAAACCACTCCGAAGGCCAATCTTTGGATGTCTTCTTCGGAGTACCGGACGGGTATCCGGTCCCGGCGATGCGCCATATTTCAGCTCCGCCCACTTGATATATTGACCCCTCCTGTGTACAGGGTACGAGGCAGAATAGCGTCTTCCATAGCTCAAAATGAGCTTCGTAGCCCAGAAACAGCTCGCAAAGGGCGACATAGCGGGCGATGTGTAATCTGGAGGCAGGAGTAAAGTTATGCAGCTGGAGGCCATAGAACTCCAGGAGCCCGCGGAGGAGCGGATGGATTGGAAATCCGAGTCCCCTCAATAAGTAAGGTACAAGGCATACCCGCCCCCCCCCATGGATGGGTTGGGAAAGCTCTCCGCTTGCTCCCCGCCGTTATAAGTGGCTAGTCTGGCTCGGATGGGGACCATATACGCAGGAGGGAGAAACCCCCGGGTCTGTAACTCTACTAATTGGCTGTGGGGGATGGAACACTTCTCCCAATTGCCTGGCTTAGTGCTACGGGAGTGAGAGGAGGACCTGCGATGGCCGGCCATGATGGGATGGACTTTTCCGAGCGCGCTCCGATGGATACTCGTTGTGGGAGGATGGTGTGATCTGGATCTGAGGATCCCCGACTCTTCAAATAGATGATCTACTCACATGGTTAGGGTGGAAAATTTAAATATGCCCCGACTTCTCGCATTCGCTCGACATGTGGAAGATAGCCATTATTAAAGCATAGAAGCCGAGGAGTGGAACATTCATGGGAAGCCAGACACTACTCATTACGATAGGTACTCAGGATTTGGAGAAGAACCCTCCTTGCAATGCCGAAGACAATCTGCGCGCCGGACTCATCGTGATTGAAGCCTAGTTCAGGGGCTACTGAGGGAGTCCTGGATTAGGGGGTCCTCGGACATCCGGACTATATACTTTGGCTGGACTGTTGGACTATGAAGATACAAGACTGAAGACTTCATCCCGTGTTCGGGTGGGACTCTCCTTTGCGTGGAAGGCAAGCTTGGCAATTCGGATATGTAGATCTCGTCCCTTGTAACCGACTCTGTGTAAACCTAGCCCCCTCCGGTGTCTATATAAACCAGAGGGTTTAGTCCGTAGGACAATAACAATCATAATCATAGGCTAGCTTCTAGGGTTTAGCCTCTACGATCTCGTGGTAGATCAATTCTTGTAATACTCATATCATCAAGATCAATCAAACAGGAAGTAGGGTATTACCTCCATCGTGAGGGCCCGAACCGGGGTAAACATTGTGTCCCCCGCCTCCTTTTACCATCAGCATTAGACACAAAGTTCGGGACCCCCTACCCGAGATCCGTCGGTTTTGACACCGACAGGGGGCACCTCATAGACACACAAGTTGATTGTCTAGCCGTGTGCGGTGCCCCCCCATAGAATTCCACCTTGGTCATATCATTGTAGTGCTTAGGAGAAGCCCTACGTTGGTAACTTCATCATCACCGTCATCATGCTATCGTGCTGACGAAACTCTCCCTCGACCTCAACTAGATCAAGAGTACGAGGGGCATCACCGAGCTGAATGTGTGTACATCGCGGAGGTGCCGTGCATTCGGTACTTGATCGGTTGGATCGCAAATACGTTTGACGACCCACAAGTATAGGGGATATATCGTAGTCCTTTCGATAAGTAAGAGTGTCGAACCAAACGAGGGGCAGAAGGAAATGCTAAGCGGTTTTCAGCAAGGTATTCTCTGCAAGCACTGAAATTATCGGTAACATATAGTTTTGTGATAAGGTAATTGGTAACGAGTAGCAAGTAATAATAGTAAATAAGGTGCAGCAAGATGGCCCAATCCTTTTTGTAGCAAAGGACAAGCCTGGACAAACTCTTATATGAAGGAAAGCGCTCCCGAGGACACATGGGAATTATCGGCAAGCTAGTTTTCATCACGATCATATGATTCGCGTTCGGTACTTTGATAATCTGATATGTGGGTGGACCGGTGCTTGGGTACTGCCCTTACTTGGACAAGCATCCCACTTATGATTAACCCCTATTGCAAGCATCCGCAGCTACAACATAAGTATTGAGGTAAACATAACAATAGCATGAAACATATGGATCCAAATCATCCCTTTACGAAGCAACGCATAAACTAGGGTTTAAGCTTCTGTCACTCTAGCAACCCATCATCTACTTATTACTTCACAATGCCTCCCTCTAGGCCCAAACAATGGTGAAGTGTCATGTAGTCGACGTTCACATGACACCACTAGAGGGATAACAACATACATCTCATCAAAATATCGAACAAATACCAAATTCACATGACTACTAATAGCAAGACTTCTCCCATGTCCTCAGGAACAAACGTAACTACTCACAAAGCATATTCATGTTCATAATCAGAGGGGTATTAATATGGATAATGGATCTCAACATATGATCTTCCACCAAGTAAACCAACTAGCATCAACTACAAGGAGTAATCAACACTACTAGCAACCCACAGGTACCAATCTGAGGTTTGGATACAAGAGATGAACTAGGGTTTGAGATTAGATGGTGCTGGTGAAGATGTTGATGGAGATTGATCCCCTCCCGGTGAGAGGATCATTGGTGATGAAGATGGTGATGATTTCCCCCTCCTGGAGGGATGTTTCCCCGGCAGAACAGCTCTGCCAGAGCCCTAGATTGGTTCCACCAATGTTTCGCCTCGTGGTGGCGGAGTCTCGTCCCGAAAGGTTACTTATGATTTTTTTCCTCGACGAAAGACTCCATATAGCAGAAGATGGGCATCGGAGGGCCACTAGGGGGCCCACGAGGCAGGGTGGCGCGCCCAGGGGGTAGGGCGCCCCCCTCCCTCGTGGCCAGCGTGTGGCCCCCCTCTGGAACTTCTTATGCTCAGAATTTTTTTATATATTCTGGAAATAGCTTTCGTGAAGTTTCACGACTTTTGGAGCTGTGCAGAATAGTTCTCTAATATTTGCTCCTTTTCTAGCCCTGAATCCCAGCTGCCGGCATTCTCCCTCTTCATGTAAACCTTGTAAAATAAGAGAGAATAGGCACAAGTATTGTGACATAATGTGTAATAACAGCCCATAATGCAATAAATATTGATATAAAAGCATGATGCAAAATGGACGTATCAACTCCCCCAAGCTTAGACCTTGCTTGTCCTCAAGCGAAAGCCGAAATCGAAAAACATGTCCACATGTTTAGCGATAGAGGTGTCGATAAAAATAAAATACGGACATGAGGGTCTCATGATCATTTGTAGAACAACAACATATATATATATATATTGTCATATGATTTCTTATGCTAATGCAACAATTCAATCACAATTTCAAGTATGAATCACAAAACTTCATTGAGAACCAACAATCTCTAATCTCAGTCATTGAGGCAATTGCAATTTATCATAACATAGGAAAGAGTCAATATAAGAGCTTTTCAGCATCTTTTAGTCTTTCACAATTGCTAACACTCATGCAATATTTATGGGTATGAAGTTTTAATCGGACACAGAGAAAGATAGGGGCTTATAGTTTTGCCTCCCAACGTTTTACCTCAAGGGTAATGTCAACAATAATAGTTCATGAAGACTCACATCCAATTAGCTATATATATTAGGATCTTTCCAACACATTGTGCGTGCCAAAGGATAAAATGTAAAAAGGAATGGTGAAGATCACCATGACTCTTATGTAAGGTAGAAGATTAAAGTAAATATAGGCCCTTTGTAGAGGGAAGCAGAGGTTGTCATGCGCCTTTTTTGCTTGGATGCGCAAAATCTTAATGCAAAAGAACGTCACTTTATATGGCCACTTGTGATATGGACCTTTGTTATGCAGTCCGTCGCTTTTATTTCTTCCATATCACAAGATCGTATAGAGCTTATTTTCTCCGCACTAATAAGTCATACATGTTTAGAGAGCAATTTTTATTGCTTGCACCGATGACAACTTACTTGAAGGATCTTAATCAATCCATAGGTATATATGGTGGACTCCCGTGGCAAAACTGGGTTTAGGGATATTTGGAAGCACAAGTAGTAACTCTACTTGGTGCGAAGAAATTGGCTAGCATGAGAGGAAAAGGCAAGCTCAACATGTTGGATGATCCATGACAATATAATTTATCTCAGATGTAAGAAAACATAACCCATTACGTTGTCTTCCTTGTCCAACGTCGACTCTTACTATGTCATACTTTAATGAGTACTCACAATCATAAAAGATGTCCAAGATAGTATATTTATATGTGAACCTCTCTTTCTTTATTACTTCCTATTAATTGCAACGATGACCAAAACTATGTTTGTCAACTCTCAACAACTTTTATTCATCATACTCTTTATATGTGAGCTCATTACTCTCCATAAGATCCATATGATCTCTTTGTTTCTTATTATTATTATTTTTCTCTTTTATTTTATTTTATTCCCTCGAGATCATAGCAAAATAATCAAGCCCTTCACTCAACACTAATCTTTATTATATAGCTCACGGACTGGATTACATAGAGGGATCATAAAGCAAAACTCACAACTAGATCATACTAAAACTTTATTCTACTAGATCAAGATATTACTAAAAGGATTGAACTAGGAAAAACGGTAAAGATAAAAGTGATGGTGATACGATACCGGGGCACTCGCCCAAGCTTGGCAGTTGCCAAGGAGAGTACCCATACCCATGTGATTATGTCTCCTTCTTTATTGTTGAAGAAGGTGATGGTTTTGTTGATGGCGTAGGCTTCTTCCTTAATTTGCGCTTGAGGATAGACTTTTGATCCCATAGGTCATCGATCTCCTGCTCAAGGCTTAATATCTTCTTGCATAATTCCTGTTTGTTTTCCTGCAAGAGGCGAAAAGGGATAAACTCGATCTTAGGTTTCTTTGCTCTATCTGGGAGGCTTGACTTTTTGAACTCCACATGCATGTCCCCAGGTTGAGGTAATGGGACTTCATCTTCATCTGAGCTCATCTCCTCCTTTCCCTTGGGTTCATAGTCCTCTTCTTCTTCCGTAGTCCAACCACAATGCTCCATGTCCCCATAGACCTTAGGGTCTGCAAGGTAATCAGCCACAGAGCTTTCTCCTTCCGAATCCTGGGACGACATATTGCTCTAATCTGCAGTAGGACAGCTCGAAACAAAGACATGAGATATTTGCGTGATACGGTGGTCAGAACCTTCGGGAGATTATATAACGAATTTTTACCGACCAAAAGAAGTATCGTGCAAGAAAAAGGAGTTCGGAGAGCACACGAGGTGCCCACGAGGAAGGGGGGCGCACCCAGGGGGTAGGGCGCGCCTCCCACCCTCGTGGGAGCCTCGTTCCCTTTCCGGTCTGCTTCTTATTTTCCTATTGTACTAAATATTCCAAAACGAAGAAATTTTGCCATTAGAACTATTTTGGAGTCAGTTTACTTACCGTACCACGCACCTATTCCTTTTCAGAGTCTGAAACATTCCGAAAAGTGTTCCTTATGTATTCCTCCGGGGTTACTGTTTCAATAATATTAGTTTCGACGTTTATAAGATTACCTAAGATATAATGTTTAATTCTTTGACCGTTCACCACCTTCAGATTTGTGCCTTCGAAGTTGTTGATTTTTATGGCACCGGAACGATAGACCTCCTCGATAACGTAAGGACCTTCCCATTTAGAGGGAAGTTTTCCTGCAAAAAATCTTAAACAAGAGTTGTATAACAATACATAATCACCTACATTAAACTCATGCTTTTGTATCCTTTTGTCATGCCATCTTTTAACTTTTTCTTTAAACAGTTTGGCATTCTCATTGGCTTGGGTTCTCCATTCATCCAGTGAGCTAATGTCAAATAACCTCTTCTCACCGGCAAGTTTGAAATCATAATTGAGCTCTTTAATGACCCAATATGCCTTATGTTCTAATTCAAGAGGTAAGTGACATGCTTTACCGTAAACCTTTTTATACGGAGACATACCCATAGGATTTTTATATCCGGTTCTATAGGCCCATAATGCATCATCATGTTTCTTGGACCAATTCTTTCTGGATCTATTAACAGTCTTTTGCAAAATTAATTTGAGCTCTCTGTTACTCAATTCTACTTGACCACTAGACTGTGGGTAATAAGGAGATGCAATTCTATGATTAATGTCATACTTAGCAAGCATTTTACGAAAAGCACCACGAATAAAATGTGAACCACCATCAGTCATTAAATATCTAGGGACTCCAAACCTCGGGAAACTAACTTCTTTAAGCATCATAATAGAGATGTTATGATCAGCACTACTAGTTGGAATAGCTTCTACCCACTTAGTAATGTAATCAACAGCAACTAACATATGTGTATACCCATTAGAGGAAGAACGTAATCAACAGCAACTAAGATATGTGTGTACCCATTAGAGGAAGGAAAAGGTCACATATAATCAAAGCCCCAAACATCAAATGGTTCAATAACAAGTGAATAATTCATAGGCATTTCTTGACGTCTACTAATATTACCAATTCTTTGACATTCATCACAAGACAAGACAAACTTACGGGTATCCCTGAAGAGAGTAGGCCAATAAAAACCGGATTGCAATACCTTTGGTGCAGTTCTATCTCCAGCATGGTGTCCTCCATAGGCTTCGGAGTGACACTTGCGTAGGATCTGTTCCTATTCATGCTCAGGTACACAACGTCTAATAATACCATCCACTCCTTCTTTATAAAGATGTGGGTCATCCCAAAAGTAATGTCTCAAATCATAGAAGAACTTTTTCTTTTGCTGGTATGTGAAACTAGGTGGTATAAATTTAGCAACAATATAATTAGCATAATCAGCATACCATGGAGCAGTTTGAGAAGCATTTATGACATTTAATTGTTCATCAGGAAAGCTATCATCAATAGGTAGTGGGTCATTAATAACATTTTCTAACCTAGACACGTTGTCTGCAACGGGGTTCTCAGCTCCCTTTCTATCAATAATATGCAAATCAAATTCTTGTAGCAAGAGAACCCATCTAATAAGTCTAGGTTTAGCATCTTTCTTTTCTATAGGGTATTTAATAGCAGCATGATCGGTTTGAACTTATCACAAGCAAATACAACTGCTAAGAATTCCTTTTCAATAGTAGCATAATTTCTCTGGGCATTGTCTACAGTTTTACTAGCATATTGATTAACATTTAATTTCTACCAACTCTTTGCCCTAGAACAACACCTACAGCATAATCACTAGCATCACACATAATTTCAAAGGGTAAATTCCAATCAGGCGGCTGAACAATGGGTGCAGAAATCAATGCTTTCTTTAAGTATTTCAAATGCTTCTACGCAATCATCATCAAAGATAAAAGGAATATCTTTTTGTAATAGATTAGTCAGAGGTCGAGAAATTTTTGAGAGGTCCTTAATGAACCTCCTATAATAACCGGCATGACCCAGAAAACTTCTTATACCTTTAATATCCTTGGGACATGATGAGGGAGTCCTTGATTAGGGGCTATCTGGACAGCCGGATTATATCCTTTGGCCGGACTATTGGACTATGAAGATACAAGATTGAAGACTTCGTCCCGTGTCCGGATGGGACTCTCCTTGGCGTGGAAGGCAAGCTTGGCAATACGGATATATAGATCTCCTTCCTTGTAACCGACTCTGTGTAACCCTAGCCCCCTCCGGTGTCTATATAAATCGGAGGGTTTAGTCCGTAGGACCAAGAACAACAATCATACCATAGGATAGCTTCTAGGGTTTAGCCTCTTCGATCTCGTGGTAGATCAACACTTGTAATACTCATATCATCAAGAACAATCAAACAGGAGTAGGGTTTTACCTCCATCGAGAGGGCCCGAACCTGGGTAAAAACATCATGTCCCCCATCTCTTGTTACCATCCGCCTAGATGCACAGTTCGGGACCCCCTACCCGAGATCTACTGGTTTTGACACCGACATTGGTTCTTTCATTGAGAGTTCCTCTGTGTCGTCATCGTCAGGCTTGATAGCTCCTTCGATCATCCAGGGTGAGACTTTTCTTCCCGGACAGATCTTCGTATTCGGCGGCTTCGCACTGCGGGCCAACTCGCTTGGCCATCTGGAGCAGATCGAGAGTTACGCCCCTAGCCACCAGGTTAGGTTTGGAAGCTTAAACTACACGGCCGACATCCGCGGAGACCTGATCTTCGAAGGATTCGAGCCCCTACCGAGTGCACCGCACGGTCACGATGAGCATGATTTATCTCTACCATCGGACAGTGTTCAGGAGACCGCACCGGCAACCGCTCCGACCGTCAATTCGGAGCCAATTGCGCCATCCATGGACGGGTGGATAGACCCCGCCGCGGAGGCCGCATTCTTAGCGGCGATCGAGCCGAGTATCGACCTTACCCTTCACGAGAGTCATGACGCCAAACTGCCGGATTCTTCCCCGGCCACGGACTCAGAACTGCCTGCGCCCGTGCCTATCGAATCCGACTGGGCTCCGATCATGGAGTTCACCTCCGCGGATATCTTTCAGCACTCGCCCTTCAGCGACATACTAAACTCATTAAGGTCTCTCTCCTTGTCAGGAGAGTCCTGGCCGAACTATGTCCGGCAGGATTGGGATGCGGATGACGAAGAAATTCGCCGCCCACCCACCACCCACTTAGTAGCCACTGTCGAAAATTTGACCGACATGCTCGACTTCGACTCCGAAGACATCGACGGTATGGACGACGATGCAGGAGACGAACAAGAACCACTGCCCACAGGGCACTAGACAACCACCTCATCATATGATATATATATATATATGGTGGACACACCCAAATAAGGCAATGGCGACGGGACAGCGGAGGATGACTCCTCCAAGAAGCAACCTAAGCGCCGACGTCAGCGGCGCCGCTCTAAGTCTCGCCAAGGCAAAAGCGGTGATACCGGCACAGGAGATAATAGCCTCCGGACAGTGCCGAAGATGACGACAATCCCCTCCAGCAAGATTTAGAGCAGGAGGATGGAGAAGCCAGCCCTCCCGAGAGAGCGGCAGATGGAGAGGCGGAGGATGATAATTACATGCCTCCCTCCTAAGAGGAGGCAAGCCTCAACGATGACGAATTTTTCATGCCTGAGGATCCCGTCGAGCAAGAGCGCTTCAAGCGCCGGCTTATAGCCACGGCAAATAGCCTTAAGAAAAAGCAACAGCAGCTTCGAGCTGATCAAGATTTGCTAGCTGACAGATGGACTGAAGTCCTTGCGGCCGAGGAATATGAACTCGAACACCCCTCCAAGAGTTACCTAAACCGCAGGTTGCTACCCCGACTGGAGGAGGAAGCATTAAAACCTACATCTCCAGCGTATGACGCGGCTGATCGGCCACCTCGTGGCCGCGACAGAGAGGCATTTCAGGCAAAAGCTCAGCCCGCACCCCAACGCCACTCAAATAAAAATGTCAAGGCACGGGGAAACACGCTAGACCTCCGAGACGTATTGGAGGACAAAGCAAAACACGCAAGATCGATATATGGATAACTAGGGCGCGCCACTACGCGAGACGATAACCGTCACGCCGGATACAGTAAAAGTAAATCCGGCCGGGCCGAACACAACGGACAAGACTCATTTGAGCTGCGTCTCGATATATCCCAGTACAAAGGCGCCGCACACCCCCTATGCCTTACAGACAAAGTAATGGATCACCAAATCCCAGAGGGTTTCAAACCCGTAAATATTGAATCATACGACGGTACAACAGATCCTGCGGTATGGATCGAGGACTTCCTCCTGCACATCCACATGGCCCGCGGTGACGATCTACACGCCATCAAATACATCCCACTCAGACTCAAAGGACCAGCTCGGCATTGGCTCAACAGCTTACCAGCAGAATCCATTGGCTGTTGGGAAGATCTGGAATCCGCATTCCTTGACAACTTCCAGGGCACTTATGCACGACCACCAGATGCCGATGACTTGAGCCACATAATTCGGCAGCCAGAGGAATTGGCCAGGAAATTCTGGACACGGTTCCTGAAAAAGAAAAATCAAATCATCGACTGTCCGGATGCAGATGCCCTAGCAGCTTTTAAGCACAACATCCGCGACGAGTGGCTCGCCCGACACCTTGGCAGGTAAAGCTGAAATTTATGGCAGCCCTCATGACACTCATGACCCGCTTTTGCGTGGGAGAAGACAGTTGGCTGGCTCACAGCAATAACATATCAAAGAACCATGGTACTTTGGATACCAAGGATAGCAATGGCAGGTCACGTCGCAACAAACACAAGCGCCGCATCAACAGCGACAATACCGAGGATACGGCTGTCAATGCCGGATTCAGAGGCTCTAAACCCGGTCAGCGGAAAAATCCATTCAAAAGAAGCACTCCGGGCCCGTCCAATTTGGACCATATACTCGATCGCTCGTGTCAAATACACGGCACCCCCGACAAGCCAGCCAACCACATCAACAGGGAATGTTGGGTGTTCAAGCAGGCCGGCAAGTTAAATGTCGAAAACAAAGATAAGGGGTTACATAGCGATGACGAGGAGGAGCCCCGGCCGCCGAACACCGGAGGACAGAAGAGGTTCCCCCAACAAGTGCAGACGGGGAACATGATATATGCAACCCACATCCCCAAGAGGGAGCGGAAGCGTGCGCTAAGGGATGTATATGCTATGGAGCCAGTCGCCCCAAAGTTCAACCCATGGTCCTCCTGTCCGATCACCTTCGATCGCAGGGACCACCCGACTAGTATCCGTGATGGTGGATTTGCCGCACTGGTCCTAGACCCAATCATCGACGGATTTCACCTCACTCGAGTCCTTATGGACGGCGGCGGCAGCTTGAACCTCCTTTATCAGGACATAGTGCGCAAAATGGGTATAGACCCCTCAAGGATCAAACCCACAAAAACGACCAGGTGTAGACGCCCATTGCCCAGGCTCAGTCACACTGGAAGTGGTCTTCGGATCCCCGGATAAATTCCGAAGCGAGTAGTTAATCTTCGATATAGTCCCGTTCCATAGTGGCTATCATGCACTGCTCGGGTGAACCGCATTTGCGAGATTCAATGCAGTACCGCATTATGCATACCTCAAGCTCCATATGCCAGGACCTTGGGGGGTCATCACAGTCAATGGAAACACAGAGCGCTCTCTCCACATGGAGGAGCACACTACGGCCCTCGCTGCAGAAGCACAAAGCATCCTCTTTAGGCAATCCACCAGCTCGGTGATTAAACACCCGGACACCGTCAAGCGCGCCCAGAGTAATCTGCAACAAGACCGCCTAGCACGTTCCGAGCTCGCATAGCAATGCAGCCCCTACCCCAGTCCCAACCAAATAGCGAAATCCATGCCACGCGTACATAATTACGCATTGAAAATACCATGGGCATAGGTGGGGGGGCACGACTACGGCACGCCCCAAAACGCGGCTCAACCGCACTAGGGGCTTCTCGCTTTGTTATTTTTTCTCTATTTCAGGACTTTACTCTCTGGAAACCACGTCCGGCAGTACGATTGCTGGACACACGATACAACAACCAAGGAGGCAGAAAGCTACGTCTTACCATGGAACTCCCAGGTGGTCTCTGATAACGAGTGAAATACCTGCTTTAAATACCATTTCGCAGCTTGCCCTTGGAGGGGACATGTCAAATAGTCCTACTTTTTGCTTATCGCACTACTTGTATCATTATGCTTCGACGCACCTTTTTGAATAAACAATGCATAACACTAGTCTATTATAGCATTCTCTATTCT
Organism: Triticum urartu; assembly: GCF_056163025.1. Classification (NCBI taxonomy): domain Eukaryota; kingdom Viridiplantae; phylum Streptophyta; class Magnoliopsida; order Poales; family Poaceae; genus Triticum; species Triticum urartu. Next base: position 18,862,147 of record NC_141877.1, read on the forward strand.
TTTTTATATATATGTTCATTCATGACATTCAGCACCCGTACACTCTGGTACGGCCAATACGCTAGGGGCTTAAGGGTACCCCATAATATCGCGTGAGAAGTCCGAACACTTTCGAAAGTGCGGCACCCCGAACTTATAGCATTATATGCATCAGCTCCGAATCATGTCTTGGGTCAATAGTTGGGTCTGCCCGGCTCCCATGTTTTGGTACCTTACGTTCCGCTATATCGGCTAAGGTAGCACTGGGAGAACTACTGCGATTGTGCCCCGGTTCATCTGGGCAAGCACCTCAGTAGAGAAAGCTAAAACTGACTGTCATGATAAGGCGAGAGCTGGTCACTGTTCGAGAGGTCTCGAGTCCCTAAAGACTTATGCCGCTTAGGGCAAGGAGTCGGCTTTGTCCGGCTTAGGCGTGTATAGCGCCCCGAATTTAGCCTTCCGAATATTAGGACCTTCGCCAAAATTTAAAATTGTAGACTTCTATGGCTAAGTGAGAGTGATAAAGCATTATAGTCCGATTGCCTTGTACGTTGTGCTGAGCACCTCCCTCGAAGGACCCAAAAATGGGAAAAAGAGTGCTCAGATTTATCCCGAACACCCCAGCACTCGTGGCATGGGGGCAGAAGCCGACGACTGGCCATCTCTCAAATTCGATAAACAGCCGCACAGAAGGTAATATTTTAAATTCAAATAAGCGTTGGATAGCGCACATGAACAAGTTTTCATAATACATGATCACACGAGCAAGTTCATTAAAAAATTACATCCTTCGCACACTCGTCGGCCACAAGACGGGGACCCTTCAGGACACCCTCATAATACATTTCAGGGTGGCGATGCTCCTTGCCCTGCGGCGGCCCCTCCTTCACCAGCTTCTCGGCGTCCATCTTGGCCCAGTGCACCTCCGCACGGGCAAAAGCCCTGCGTGCATCTTTGATGCAGACGGACCACTTTATGACTTCCAGCCGTGGGCGGGCATCCACAAGCCACCTCACCAGGCCGAAGTAGCTGTCGGGAAGGGAATCGCCAGGACACATCCATACTATAAGGCCCCTCATGGCATGTTCGGCGCCTTGTGTAGCTCGACCAGTTGCTTCAGCTGGTCGCTCACAGGCATCGGGTGCTCGGTCCCAGTATACTGAGACCAGAAGAACTTCTCCGTCGAGCTTCCTTCCTCGGCCTGGTAGTACTTTGTGGCATCCGACACGCTGTGGGGCAAATCTACGAATGCTCCTGGAGAGCTATGGACTCGGGTAAGTAACAAGTAATTCACTTTCACATGCTTGCTTTGCATAATGAATGCCTTACCCGCCGCTATCTTCCTCATCGCCTCAATTTCCTGGAGGGCCTTTTGGGCTTCAGCCTTGGCATGCTTTGTGCTCTCGAGGGCCATGGCAAGCTCGGAATCTCGCGTCTTCGAGTCAAGCTCCAAAGTCTCGTGCTTCTTCACGAGAGCCTGGAGCTCTTGCTGCACCTCGCCCACCCGTGCCTCTTGTTTCTCCCGCTCGGTGCGCTCCTCGACCGCTTTGTTTTCGGCCTCGGACAGCGCTCGCTTCAGGGTCGCCACTTCGGTCGTGGCCCCTGGCACATCCATGATGAGCCTATCATTTTGCAACCACATCTTATATATATAGACAAGGTATTACTTACATTTGTTCTCCTCGAGGTGCCTCTTGGCAAGGCCGAGTTCTTTCTCGGACCGCTCGAGGTTCTGTTTCAGTGCGGTGACCTCCGCAGTCAGTGCGGCAGAGGTCAGCAGCAAAGCCTCCATACGCATATAGACAGACTTGTATTAGACTCCTGCAGATATTATTTGATCCTCTATTTGGCTTTTCTTTGTGAACACCAAAAAGAGCATCAGGGGCTACTGTCTATGTGGTAATATTTTCCTATATTTTAAATACTTACCTCAAAGCCTGTTAGAAGGCTGGCACAGGCTTCAGTCAGTCCGCTCTTGGCGGACTGAACCTTCTTGATCACCGCACTCATAATAGTGCGGTGCTCTTCATCGATGGAAGCACCACGAAGCGCTCCCAACAAGTTGTCCGGTGCCTCTAGATAGACAGAGGTCACCGGCATGGGCGGCTTGCCCCTCTTGGCAGGGGGCCGCCTGCCGGAGTCCGGAACCACTGGAGGTTCCGGCGTGGTGTTCGGCTGAGGGCCGAACTTAGAGCACTTGGGAGTCTTGCTCCCTTTGCGCCTGCTGTCCGGAAGGTCGCCTTGAGGCGCCTCCAGGACTACCTCCCGTCGGTTCGGTGCCCCATGAGACAATACCTCGACATTGTCCATAGGGCGAGGAGAGGATGCGGTTGGAAGTGACTCGCTATTCATATCCGACGAGTCCAAGGAACCGTCCGACAAGGATACGTCGATGCGGGCTCAAGGCGGACTGCATGATCATATTCGACGTTAGGAGAAGCAGTGTAATAAAAGTATGCTATGAGTTACTCTGGTATCCGAATACTTACGACTTCGCCAGGGGCTTGGCCCTGAGCAACCACTCATCTTCGCTGTCGGCGGCGGTGGTGGAACAGTCTGGAAGGAGAGTCCTTCCCTTCTTGGACCCTCCGACCTCCCCGGCTGGGGCGGCCTTCCTTTTCCTGTCTCCCTCGGCTAGAGGGGGAGAACCGTCATCTTCCTCCTCCTCATTTTCATGGGGGGAGTGCGTCTCGTAGTTATCGGACGATGAGTCCGATACCACCTGGCGCCGAGAACTCTTTCGGGTTCCCGTGGCCTTCTTCTTGATCTTCTTGTCCGGCACCTCATAAGGAGCCGAAGTCCACATCTCCATCAGGAGAGCGTCTACAGGGTCTTCGGGCAGAGGGGCCGGACAGTCAATCTGCTCCGATGTCTCCACCCAGTCCTGTCAAAGGCATGGGAGCTCAGACCCCGCACATGGTTAAACTATGGAAAATAAATACCCTAAGGGATGTACAGAACTTACGAGATTTGCAGGGCGCCTCGCTCTTAGCCCGCAGTCCTCGGTAACGGGAGGGGGACCTCGGTGCCCTTGAACAGCACCTTCCAGACGTCCTTATGCATCGTGTCGAAGAGCTCGCGTAGAGTCTGGTGCTGGGTCGGGTCAAACTCCCATAAGTTGAAAGCCCGTTGTTGACACGGGAGGATCCGGCGGAAGAGCATGACCTGGACTATGTTGACAAGCTTGAGTTTCTTACCTATCATGTTCCGGATACACTTCTAGAGTCCGTCCAGCTCCACCGATGAGCCCCAGGACAGGCCCTTCTCCTTCCAGGAAGTGAGCCGCGTGGTGATTTCGGATCGAAACTCGGGGGCCGCCGCCTAGTTGGTGTCACGCGGCTCGGTGATGTAGAACCACCCCAATTGCCACCCCTTTATGGCCTCCACGTAGGAGCCCTCGAGCCATGTAACGTTGGGCATTTTTCCCACCATGGCTCCGCCACATTCTGCTTGTTGAACGCCTACTACCTTTGGTTTGACATTGAAGGTCTTCAGCCACAGGTCGAAGTGGGGCCGGACACGGAGGAAAGCCTCGCACACGACGATGAACGCCGAGATGTTGAGGATGAAATTCGGAGATAGATCATGGAAGTCCAGCCCATAATAGAACATAAGGCCGTGGACGAATGGATGGAGGGGAAACCCCAGTCTGCAGACAAAGTGGGTGAGGAAAACCACCCTTTCGTAAGGTTCCGGGGTAGGGACGATCTGCCCCGCGGCTGGCAGCCGGTGCACAATATCCGCGGCTAAGTATCCGGACCCATGCAACTTTTTGATGTCTCCCTTCGTAATGGAGGAGACCATCCACTTGCCTCCCACTCCGGACATGATTGGAGAGGGTTGAGGAGAAGGATGTGGACTTGGGCGCTCGAGCTCGGCTGTGCGAGAATGGATGAGCAAGGAGGAAGAAGGCGTGAGTAGAAAAAGGTGAACCCTTATCCCTTTATAAGGGCGGACGAAACTATGCGCCCCCTCCAGCCTGGTAAAACTCGCTTATCACCCAAGCGCCGTAATTGATGGCGGTTCAGTTACCCACGTCCGTATTGATGGGAATCCTATAATAAGGGGACACGATCTCTGCTTCGAAAAGAAGTGCCAAGGAAACCGCCTCGCGAAAAACGCTGAGGTTGGTTGTGAAAAACGATTCGAATGGTGACCTAGCTATGGTGTGATGTCACACTGCGGAATGTGTCGGCAGATTATATTTGTGAAAATATTATTCTCTCTACGGTTGTATGTGGAACTTGTTTTGCAGAGTCGGAAACGATCCTCGTGTTCAAAATCTTCTATGAAGTATTTAGGAGGAACCCGCCTTGCAATGCCGAAGACAATCTGCGCGCCGGACTCATCGTCATTGAAGCCTGGTTCGGGGGCTACTGAGGGAGTCCTGGATTAGGGGGTATCCGGACAGCCGGATTATACCGTTTGGCCGGACTGTTGGACTATGAAGATACAAGATTGAAGACTTTGTCCCGTGTCCAGATGGGACTCTCCTTGGCGACACTACAAAAAAAAATACACTTCCGTGATGATACGTGTTTGTCACAGTAGGTCGCGTTTTTTGTCATGCATGTACATCCATGACAAATTTATGATAGAATCAAGATAGTCATACCTATGCTGTCGTAGAAGTGTTCAATGACATTACCAAAATTATCATCACGGAAGTGTCCACTTCCATGACGATAAATCGCGTGTCACAGAAATGCTTTCTTCAAGGGTGACTGACACATGGCATCCACCGTAACGGAATGCCGTTAAGCTATCAGGTCGGGTTTTGGATCCGATAACCCGTTAACAACCCCGACCAATGGGGATTTTCCATGTGTAAAATCATCATTGGCTAGAGGAAACACGTGTCGGCTCATCGTTGGGACAAATGTCATCCACTCATTGGACAGGAGGTGCCTATGATATGTCGACATGTGGCACGGCCCAACAGTGGCCCATTCCTGTGAAAAAAGCGAGCCTAGTAAAAATTAGCAGGCCGGCCCATATAAGGCCTACTTATGTCAGGTCCATTTAAGCCCACGGCCCATACGAGATGTGCCAATTCGGCCCCGTTAAAGATTTGACACAATTGCAGCCCATCGTCAGTTCGAGCCCGTAAACAGCCCGCTATATATTTGGGCTCAATATCGGCCCGATGAGATTTCGGCTTGTTAACAGCCCATTTAATGGATGGGCCAATTTTCAGGATGTACATCTTTCGGCCTTTTAGTGACCCATTGAAATGTTGGGCTAATTTCCGGCCCGGTGTGTCTTTTAGCCTTTTGACGGCCCATAAATCTGATGGGCCATTTGTAGTCGGACCTGTGTTTCGGCCTTTTAGCGGCCCATTTAAGTGTTGGGCCAATTTCTGGCCCGGTGTCACTTTTAGCCTGTTGACGGCCCATAAATCAATTGGGCCAATTGTAGTCGGACCTGAGTTTTGGCCTTTTAGTGGCCCATTTAAGTGTTGGGCCAATTCCCGACCCTGTGTGCCTTTCGGCCTGTTAACGGACCATAAATGAGTTGGGCCATTTGTTATTGGACCTTAGTTTTGGCCTCTTAACGGCCCATGCCCTTCATGGTCCAATACCAGCCCGGTTTCTCTTTCGGCCTGCTAAAGGCCCACAACACAGTTGGGCCGTTTACAATACGACCTGACTTTCGGCCTCTTAGCGGCCCATGCTCTTCATCGTCCAATACAAGCCCGCTGTCTCTTTCGGCCTGCTAACGGCCTACAGTATAGTTGGGCCATATGTAGCCCAAACTTAGTAACGGCTTGTGAAATAAATAGGGTCCACCTGTTGCCCGCTTCAATGTCGACCTGTTAACGACCCGGGAGGTAAGAGGGCCGACCATTAACTTTCGGCCTAGTAACGACCCATTAACTTAATGGGCCCACTAAAGTTCGTTCATGTCTTTAGGCCAAATTAGATAATTTGAGCCCATTACGACGAGACAGGTACGACATACAAGGAATAACGTTGCACATACAGAATATATTACAGGAAATTACATCCACTAGGCAATCAAAGATTGATGCCAGTGCAAAAAAAATGAGCAGAACCTAACCATCTACAACTTCACAATCTGCAACCTCAGCACAGATGACGCCCATAAGCATGTGGGCAAGTTCTTGCTGCTTTGCGACACTGTCTCTGAAAACATTGATCAGTTGTTGTGTCGCACGACTCTGCACCGCTGATTCATCCACCATTTCCATCATTGCTTCAGCCATTAATTGGTTCACAAACATACATTTATTCCGTTGCATTCGAGACAGAGGATACTGAACAGATTCAAATGGTGATTTTGGCAGGCTTGTATTATTGATAGTGGAGAGTGTCTTGACCACTGCATCATAACATAAATTAGGACGGGAACCAAACAGATTAATCATGAGTTATTCCCATATTACCTGGCCTAGATTTACTGGAAAGAAACAATGGGGTTGCCTTGCTGTTTTCAGAGTTTGTCGTCTTATCTTCAGCAGCCTGCACAAAATTAACACACTAGCATTGCTATCATTGGCCAAGTCAGATAATAGGAAAGCAACATGGACACAATGAACATTTGGGCAACTAGCCTACACCAAATTAACACAGTATGGCACAACTATCATTAGCCAGGTAAGGTAATACGAAAGCAACATTGACACAATAAATGAATGGTCAACCAGAGAAGCACTACAATTCAGTAATGTGCGTGATATGAGATAGCACATTCATGCAGCTTAGTACGCAAAACTACCAGGCAGTTTTCCTTACAAAAATCAACATTGGCGCCTTTAACATTTTGCTACAACTAATTTTAGATCAGATAAAGGTTAGATTCACGCCGATTAACAAAATACATGTTGATGTAAAAATATAGTGATATACAACAGGTACTTACATCAGCACTGAGCACAGAGAATTCGCGCAAGATATTTTCCTCGAATACAATCCCAATGGGGGAAGTCTTGTATCATTTAACCTTATTTTCTAAAAGAGAGATGGGTAAGAAACATGTAGAAAATATGATCAGAATGCTATAAAATTTCATGATGCAAGGATACGCACACGCTTCTTAGAATGGAGTTGACATTCTTTTGCTGGACTGGAGCGGACTAGTTCTTTGGCCACTGGAATCTGCTTATTATTAGTGGGAGTTGGGTTTCTCAGTGCTGGAGCAATATCTATGAAAAATGGAGTTGGTTTATTATGTCCTGGCATTTGGATCTTTTGCAAAGACCTGGTTTGTAACCCTTCAGATTCTAACATAGTCGTCTTCCCCTTGCATGCCTTATATAGAAGAATGGTGATTCAGTTATAAAACATGCTACAGCAGAGATGGAATAGGTACTGGAGAATAGAAAGGCATGACATATTGACATGTATTCACTCCATCCGGAAATAAATGTATGGGTCTAGGCGTATTTCAGTTCTAGATACATCCAGTTTTATCCATTTCTGCGACATTTAATCCGGACGGAGGGAGTATGATGTAAGAGCTAGGGATACGATAGGACAACACAGTAAAAAAACACTGAAAAACCGACTGCAGAACCAAAGTATTCAAACCCACTGATATGAGATAGTACACTCATGCAGCTCAAGATGCAAAACTACCAGGCAGTTTTCCTTGCAAAAATCAGCATTGTGGCCTTTAATCATACATTTTGCTACAACTAAATTTAGATCAGATAAAGGTTGGATTCACGCCGATTAACAAAATACATGCTGATGTAAAAATATAGTTATATACAACAGGTACTTACATCTACATTGGAGCACAGAGAATTCCTGCAAGAATCTTTCCTCATAAACGATACCATTAAAGAAAATCTTCTATCTATTAAGCTTATTTTCTAAAAGAGAGATGTGTAAGAAACATGTAGAAAATATGATCAGCATGCTATAAAATTTCATGATGCAAGGATACGCACACGCTTCTTAGAATTGGGTTGACATATTTTTGCTGGACTGGAGCGGACTAGTTCTTTGGCCACTGGAATCTGCTTATTATCAGTAGCAGTTGGGTTTCTCTGTGCTGGAGCAGTATCTATAAAAACTGGAGTTGGTTTATTATAAAAACTAGGATGGGTCTAGGCGTATTTCAGTTCTAGATACATCCTTTTTTATCCATTTCGGCAACATGTAATCCGGACGGAGGGAGTATGGTGTAGGAGCTAGGGATACGACAGGACAACACAGCAAAAAAAACACAAGTTGAATGTAAAACTGTATGCTAGCGGAATACATACAGAAATAACTATGGCAACATACACGTGTATGATTGGGAAAATAAGATGGCATTGCAACAGAGCACTAGAACCGCACTTCAATGTAAAAAAAGAGGTAAATACACCAGAGGTCTTAGAACTTGCGTGCGGCGGTCACTTTGGTGCACAAAGTTGTAAAATATGTGTTTGTGGTCACTAAACTTGCGAGGCCGTTCAAATACAGTCACTCTCACCGTACGCATGCGTATCCGTAGACGCCAGCATGGCATGGGCCCGCTGTCAGCCACCGTAATTGCTTTTGTATGATAGATTTATAGAAAAGCCCGCAGTTCTTTTTTTATTTACATAGGAACCCCTAAAATAAGAAAAATAGTGGGGCGGCAGGGTTCCATACTTGGACGTACAGCTAAGTGGCACGATTGAACAACCACGACGCCAACAGTATCATGTGTTTACTTTGCACTACTATATTAAACTGTATATCCTATCCGGGTGGACCCAAAAAGTGATAATGAAAAAATTTATGTCTTCTAATAATAAGAATGCAAAGTGCAACCGGTTGGTTCGAACCTGTGACATGGAGATTCACTCGCGCATAAGCCAACCACCAAGCAACTGCTACATGTGATGTAATTTAGAGATAGACAATGTATATGTTTTTATCACTCTTGTTCTCTGTAAGTATGTGCCATTTTAAAAAATGTTTAAACATTGTAAAAAAGGTCCGTGTAATTCAAAATATGTTCATGCAATAGAAAAACTACGCGAACAGTTTTTTGAACCATGCGAGCATAATTGTGCATTGTGTAAAACTCACAATTTTTTTTGAAATGTGCCAACATTTTTTAAATGCAATGTACATTTCTTAATTTACATGAATATTTTTCACAGTGTTTAAACATTTTTATAAATGCCATGTAGTTTTTTTAACGCATGTACATATTTTGAATTGCACAAACAATATTATTTGAAAAAAATACATGAACAATTTTTTCCGATCCACGAATTTCTCAAATAAAACGAATAGGTGTTATTATGAATATTTAAAAACTATTTGTGTTATTATTACGCAAACATTTTTATAATTCATAAGTATTATTTTAGAATAATACATGAAAATTATTTGAAATTATCTTATTAATGGCATTATAATTTGCATAGTATCTACAAATTTCTGAAAAATAAACAAGTGCAAAATGGGTCGCCGGACCACAGCCCATTTCTGTTCCATGAGCGCTTCCGTTTTTGTACATTAATCTTAGTTACTCTTAATAGCTGTCTACAGATGTGTGGCGCAGTTTGTGTGACATGTATTGTCCTAGCATTAGGTCAGGGTTCGAGATCTGGCAGTTAAACTTTTCGTCCCATCGATTGTTGATTTTTTATTTTGCATAGAAGAAGACGAAGAAGAAGGGGTTTTGTGCAAAAATGCATCCATGTGTCATTGACAGTGGGCCCATGCCATGCTGGCATCGATGGATACGCTCGTGTACAGAGAGAGTGACTGTATTTGAACAGTCTCGCAAGTTTAGTGACCACAAACACGTATTTTGCAACTTTGTGCACCAAAGTGACCGTCGCGTGCAAGTTCTAAGACCTCTGGTGTATTTACCTCATAAAAAATGGTATGGTAGACAGATGAAGTACATACTGATGAATAACAATGCATAAGATATTCAGAAGCATGATGTCCAAATTAAGCAGATGGCATTGCAATAGAGTAGAATGACAGTACTTGAATTTGAAAACATGTTATCATGAATGGAATAGGTACTGAAAAACAGGAAGGCATGACATATTTACATGCATGATCAGCATGCTAAGCACATGGCATTGCAACAGAGTAGATACACTCCGGGACATTGTATGCATGTTGTACCCATATCACATGCCAAGTTAGAGCAAGGACCTTGTGGAGTGAAGAGGATTCATCATCTTTCTGCAAGTCTTCTGAAGAACTGCCTTTACATGTTCCATCATATTGGGTATCATTGACATCAAGTTTATTGGCCTTTACATTGCTCCGTGAGGTTCTTGTGGATATATCAGTGTGTGCAATTATATCTGACATGCATGGAAGACAACTAGTAGTTAGATTTATGTAATGAGTGCATGTAGGAGACGACATAAATAGTAGGACTGGGGTTAACTAGCAGCAACAGGTCTCATAAACTAAAGGGAGAACACAAATGAAAGCTACAGAATATGTATCGTTTGTACTCGAGATTAACTAGATGGCACACAAAAGTATTAAAGAACAACATTGGAAATACTGGAAGTGGTATAATACTATAATCACCAACCTATGGGATAGCATTGGCTGATGGATGATAACTATGGAACAGTGTTTCCTAAAGAACAAGTATCTTAGCTGAACTATGGAACAACGTTAACTCCTGAACAAGACCCGTAAGAGATCAACATGAATATACAGTGAAATGTGATGGTCTATTTTCCATGCTTAGATGAATAACAAAGCCATAAATGTTGTACACAAGTAAGATGAGGGTACAACCTATCTGGCTGCCCTCCATAGGAGTGAGCATCATGTGCTGACTTGTCGATGGCCCTGCAGTTGTTGTGGCTGTACATGTCGGGCATGTGCATTCGATGCAGGGAACTGTTGAGTGGCACTATAGCTCCCTTCTGGTGTATGCTTCCCTTGTTGGAGCAGCTGCGGTGAGTCGGAAGACGGTGTGTCTGAAGATGCAGATAACGCATAATGTTACGAACGACATATCTCTTTGATCTGAAGAAATACACTAAGAGATCAACAGCAAGGTACGACAGTGGTCACACGTTTGTTGACTGAAGACTAAATTGGGGTCACATGATTTTATTTTATTTTGGTACTGTCCGGTCTACGCCGGATGGCTGGCCGTCTTGTGCCTCCCGGCTGGCACTGTTCGGAATCTTCCCCGAAGAGCCAGCGTCCAACGGCAGAGCAGCCTTCCTCCGCCGTCCGTGGCCCCGGCCAAAACCCCGCTCCTCGACCCACCACACTGCCGTGGTTACGCCACCCCCAGGCCAATCCACAAAGACTCCCCGTCATCCAGATCCAGCGGCGGAAGTACCTTCAACCCACGCAACTCTAAAAGATAGCCATCTAAGCGCTGCTTCCGCGACGAACTTGCGGCCCCGCACCCTTACGTTAGACACCAGCCAACCGGCAGCCTAGGAGCTCCGCCGCCTCGAGGGGTGCTGCTTCCCATTGCAAATCGATTGGCCTAGAATAAAAATTCAGACAACTGACGCCTAAATAAAGTGATTTGAGATGAGGGTGCGACCTATCTAGCGGCATGATGAAGTAGGCAGGTCCAGCTGCTGAGTCAGTGAGGCCGGCGTGGTTGCGGTGGCGACCGGCGGCAGGGAAAGAGCGATGTCATGACGGTCGACGGCTACGCCGAAGCAGCGCCATGACTCTGTACGGATCCGAAGTTGGAGCCGCTCTGGCGCCGTGAACAACGGCGGGGGTGAATCGGCTCCGGTACGGTTCACGTAGCCGTCGTCGAGGCAGCACCAGTAGCATGGAGTAAGAGGCACATGGCCCAATGCACGACGGCAAATGGACAGCGTCTCCGGCATTAGGGAGGAGGGCGGCTGTGAAATTGGTGCAGTGGGGGGCACCATGGAGGTGGGGCTGAGGTTTCACGGCTCGGGAGAAGGGAGCTTCCCGGGGAGAAGGTGATTTGGCGCCCACGAGGTATGAATGGGGGCGGGCGGGGGAAATTGGGAGGGGAGTGGAACCATGTCTTACGGACGCATTTGTCTGAAATGTGACGGGGAGTTACAGTTCTACCCTTGCCTATGGGCTTCTCCGCTTGGGTCTGTGTACTGAGGGTCGGGGATAGTAGAGTAACTTTGCTTCTCTGGGCGGGAGCGATTTCGGGTGAGGAGGGCGTGTTTTGAACTATAGTGGGCGCGAGCGATTTCGGGCGAGGAGAGCGTGTTTTGAAATAGTGGGCGCGAGCTATTTAGGGCGAGGAGAGCGTGTTTTGCCGACCATGGTTTATCAATTATTTGGCACATGTCATTTCGGCCGAGCAGAAGGCGCGCTTGGATGAAGTTACGAACCTACCCTTGATGTACAATGGGCCAATTGATGCGTCTCCCTCATAGGACGGTAATTTCGTGTCTCCCATTTATTTGCTCGGGCGAATTCCACCAAGCAGAGAGGATGTTTAACGGTTCATTCAAATTTTGGGAGAACGAGTATCCGCGTCTACCTTACCAATTCGATTCGGATCAAATTTTGAAATATTAGCTTGCCACTTCTTTTTTAGATGGAGAGATGATGCTCAGGAGTAATGTGTTTTTACATGCTCGTTGCTAGCGATTTACTATATGACAAATAGTTGACACATTCAAAAACGCGAATCAAACCCAAAATGAAATATCTCAATTCAATGAAATAGCTCGTTCAGTAGGTCAAAATAGTGAACTAAATCCAAAATTGAACACCTCAATCGAGTAGCATGTTGTACAGTATTATAGTACTCCATGAACATGTTGAAAGTCAAATTAATGAACTTGTTTGATATACGCATATATCCGTTCATGTGTGGATTGCAGACCACATGTTCTCCATTTTAAATATTTGAATGCAAGTTTATATAGAAACATGGTTTATATCAGTCTTTGATGCATAAAACGCGACCTCCCCCTCTCTCGGACTCCTGTTCTCTCTCTCTCTCTCACCGACAATCTTCAATTCTGTCGCACGCATCCGACACAAAAACCTTGTTCATCCCTCTCCCTTTCTCTCCATCTCTCTCTCTCTCTTTGTGTGTGTGGGGGGGGTCTTTCTAGTTCACATGCATATATACACCATCTATAGGTCTCTCTCGCACACTATGTATGATACTCTAGCTAGTCCAAGCTAGGTATCTTGGGTGCACTCATCGTACGCACACAGATTCCTTGGCTCTTTGCCCGTAACTCTCTCACGCACCACTATGTCGTCTTGGAGCTCTTCCCCCCCCCACTCTCTCAAACTCTCCATCCACCTGGGTCACACATACACATGCATATCTCACTCGCACTCGATAGGCCCATCTAAAACTCTATCTCTCCCCCTCGTTCTCTCTCCATCTCACACGCGCACACACACACACACAATCTCATGCCCAGCTAGCCAAGTATGATGGTCTCTCACTGAATTGTAGGCACACGCAGTCCCCCTTATATGTATATGACTAGCTAATCTTAGTCTCCATCACAAACATGTGCATGGTCTATCTCGATTTCTCTCGGGGCATATTTCTATCACGCACGCACTCCATCGATCTCCAACCCATATAGTCCCCTCACGATCTCGACGGGATCTCTCTATCAAAAACACACCCTCTCTCCCTCCCCATGCGTCCATGCCATCCATGTGTCCCTCTCGACCTTTGTTCCTTGTTGGCCACACCTCTATTGGACATGTGCTACAGGGGTGTCTCTCTCCATTGCAAACAATCACACACTAGCTATCTTCGTGTATCTCCTCGCCTCGCTTTTCCATCTCGGAGATGCATGCGTGATATGTTCGCATAAGAAACGAAAAAACACACACTCTCTCTCTAATTTATCGTTTTTTGTCACTTTTTCTTTCACACACATACTCTTTTTGCACACTTACTCATTATACTTCACATGCACTTGATCTGTCTCGACTGAGGCACTCTCCTCAGTCCATAGCATATAGATTTATTGAAAAGTCAAACATCACAAAGTTTGACCATGTACGTGGAGAAAAAGAATTACATCTAGTAAGGCAAACATATACCATTAGATTCACCATGAGATGTAGTTTTGTATGATGTATCTTTGGTATTGTAGATATAAATAACATTTGCGTAAACCTGATCAAAGTTTCCAAAGTTTGACTTCTAAAAAATTTACATGCACTACATAACGAGCGGATGAAATATCTCTTTCCCCCTCTCAGCTATCTGACGCACCACTCAGCCTTATCGGGGCTCCTCAATCTCTCTCAAACTTTATTGGTCAGTTTGGTTCGTGACCTGACCCTCATGCCTTGATGGCCGGTACTGCCTGGTGTGGATGTGAGATGTAAAACATTTCTGCCTGGCCAGGCTTGTGTGGTGCTGAAGCGTTTGGTTCATGCCTGGGCTAGGCAAAGCATCAACGTCCCATCAATCAATCCATGCATCAATTATTTAATGCTAATATCCATCCATGTTGTTGTTAGCCTCGTGGCCACAGGACCAGGCACGACCAGGCGTTCGAAATCGGTCGCCTTGGCCAAGCTACTTGCAGTGTCTGGAGTTCAGCGGGCTTTCTTTTTCACAGGGTAGCAACCAAACAAGCGTGCATGAAATCTAGCCACAACCCCAGGCCAGGCAAAAGATGCTCAAGATGCAAGCCAAACTGGCCTTATATCTCCCTGGTTCACATATATACATGTCTCGCTTGCGCTATACATATAGACCCATCCAACACTCTCCGGCCTTGTTCTCTCTCCATGTGACACGCACCCCCCTAAGTGCCATAATCCCTCAATCCATCATAGGCGCAAGCACTCCCCCCCTCCTAAGTATGATTATCTCTTACTAGCCATCAGGAACACACGTATTGTCTCCTTCCATCCATACGTCTATCTCGATATCTCTCAGGGCATCTTCTATCGCGCACACACCTTGTCACTCGATCTCCCACCCATGTAGTCCCATCACGATCTCCAGGGGATCTCTCAATGACAAACATGCACTCTCTCCTCCCCATGTCTGCATTTTCTCCGTACATCTCTCTGGACCTCTCTCCCTTGTTTGTCATACCCCTCTTGGCCACGTGCTAGATGTCTGCCCATTGCTATTTGGCAAACAAACAAAGTACCTGCAATTTTGGTTGAACTTCACAAGAGAATAGTATAGTCACTGCATGCAGTGCCATTTGAAAATAGACACAGAAAGATTGGATTGTCACTTCATGGACTGCAGAAAAGTAGTACGGTACTATTTATTGGCCAACACTAGGTGCTTCATTGCTTTGGTCTGATTATACAATGGGCATCATTTTGCCTAAGTTAAAGTTTGTATTCCGAAAATAGTCTCGCCGTGTGATCGAGAGAAGACCAAATCATATTGCAGTGGATGTTCCTCCATCATGTGTGGTTCATTCTCATGGGCTCAGCTGTTGGTGAAACCACTTACGTTTGCAAGAGGAATTGTAGACTTCACAAACAAATTTGTTTTTCAGTCTGTACTGAATGTTGGCCAAGAGAAGCATCCATGTTAGTAGGAAGAACAGATGTTTTTTCTAGATCTTTGCTTTTGGAGCTACATATTTGTATATGATCTGTGAATCATTGAGATGCATTAACATGTTGATCTTATGTTTGGGAATCGTACTAGTTAGTTTTAGTTGCGATGCAAGATCCGAAGTGGCTGATCTTTGCTTTTGGAGCTACATATTTGTATATGATCTGTGAATCATTGAGATGCATTAACAGTTACTCATTTCTGTTCGCTCAGTGTTTACAAGTTACTGATCGATCACTAGCTAGCCTACAAATGTGCTCCTGGCAGTTTTATTTGCGACGCAAGATGCGAAGTGGCAGTTTTTTGAATAAAAATGCCTACCTCTGAAGAAACTGACAGGCTACACTACCGATCCTACACAGATAAAAATGCCTACCTCCAAAGAAAATCACAAGCTACACTATCGATCCTACACGGATAAATAGCGGATCATGCAGGTACTACCTCCTTTCCGGTTTGCAGGGCTCAATTCAAGAAACGACCTACTCGATCCTACACGGATAAATAGAGAATCACGCACGTACTAGTACCTCCTTTCTGATTTACAGGGCTTAATTCAAACCTCTCACGAACCAAGGTACTCCCTCCGTCCGGGATTTATTAGTCCTGTGAGCAAAGCAGCAAGACCAAGGCATGGCATATTAACGGCATGCAGAAGTTTAAGCCTAATTAATTCCAGCGATTTAAGTGGCTGCATGCGTGCCCTCGGCTGTGACACATTGCACGCTGCTTCGCATACTGCCTGCGAGCGATTCTGAGTGCCTGCATGCAGCCGGCCGTAATTAAGGCAGCTAGCTGATGCAAAAAAAAGATACGCTTTAAATCCGTGGAATCATTATTGACAAGGAGGGAGATGATTCGAGTGCACTCATTTGACCGCCATGCTGGCGTGCGACCCAGACGGGACGGGACGGCATAGTCATAATTTCAGTTTCTCTAGTTTTCCACGGCAAGCTGGTGCGCTAAGCCATTATGCATTGAATTCCGATGATCGCCGCGCTACCTTCCGCCTATAAGTACTGTTTCCCGGCCTTCTCAGGTGCCACCGTGACCCAACTAGCCATATCCTCATAAGCCCCCACCGGCCCGACGTTGCTCGCCACGTCCGCCATGCCCTCGCCCGTCCGCGGTAGGCGACGCCGGAGGCGGTCACCCCCGGAACTAGTGTTCGGGTTTTCACCGGAAGGCAGACGGAGGGAGAAGGCATTCTATCTGTCTTTAGATGGCAATGCGAAGATCGAGGAGTTGTTGGAGCGCAACCACGTGGCGGAGGAGCAGGAGTTGTTGGAGCGCGACCGATTGGCGGAGGAGCAGCGTATCGCCGATTTGCGCCACCAGCGGGACATGGAGCAGAAGTGCACAGACGCTCTGAGTCGCGACCAGAGTGCACGCAACTCCAAACGGGATTCTGTTCATCGGGAGGGGTCTGGCCTACCGCAAAACGGAGGAAACGGACCTCCTACGGTCAAAACGGGGGTCCTGTTGATCGGGAGGGGTGTGGCGTACCGCAAAACGGATGAAACGGACTTGTGTTGGAGCGCTACGGTCGAAACGGGGGTCCTGTTCATCTGGAGGAGTGTGGCATACCGCAAAACGGGACTCCACGGGATACTGTTCATCTCCACCATCGACCCCCTCTAACCTCCACGAGCTACTGTTCATCCACCGTCGACCTCCTCCAGCCTCCACCTGCGACTGTTCATCCAAGGGCTCCTGTTCATCCAGCCTCCACCGCGCGCTACTCCACCGGCTACTGTTCAACCAGCCCTCTCCACGGGCTCCTGTTCAACCACCCATCCACGGGCTACTGTTCATCCAGCCCTCCACCGTCTACTGTTCATCCTGCCCTCCACGGGGTGGTCCTGTTCATCCAGCCCTCCATGGGGTCATGTTCATCCAGCCCCAACCGGCTAGATCGATCGGGGTCCTGTTCATCCAGAGGCAACACCACGGGGTCCTGTTCATCCATCCCCACCGGGAACTGTTCATCCAACCCCCCCTCCCCGCAACACTCATTGTTCATCTAGAGGAAGCATCGATCGGCTTCAGTTAGCAGCAGTAGCGAAGGAATCGCTTGATCGGGTTCAATTAACTGCCATCGATCGATCGCTCGGGTTCAGTAACGCGTAGCCTGCAGTGCAATCACCCGGGTTTAGTTAGAGCCCAACACCCCGCTTGGGTTCAGTTAGAGCCAACGCCTCGCACACACGCGTGTACGTGTACGAGAGAAGCGCGCATCGCTCGGCCCCCGACCTCCCACCGTAACCGGGAACTCCCCGAAATTTTCCTCCCCCTCGCTTCTACCACGGTTTTTTCTATCATGGACAGCCCAAAGAATGTCATGCAGCTGCGTCTCCGGCCCGCCCAGGACGAAAAGCCCATTTTCTGTCATGACTTTTTGTCATAGAAGTAGAAGCCCACCACATCTATGATGATACCGGGTTTTGTCACAATTATCTTCATAGAAGTGTCATATTTATGACAGGAAAAAAATTCGTTCGGCCCAAAATGTCACGGATTTGTCTTTTTTTTTTGTAGTGTGTGGAAGGAAAGCTTGGCAATACAGATATATAGATCTCCTTCCTTGTAACCGACTCTGTGTAACCCTAGCCCCCTCCGGTGTCTATATAAACCGGAGGGTTTAGCCCGTAGGACCAAGAACAACAATCATACCATAGGCTAGCTTCTAGGGTTTAGCCTCTTCGATCTCGTGGTAGATCAACTCTTGTAATACTCATATAATCAAGAACAATCAAGCAGGAGTAGGGTTTTACCTCCATCGAGAGGGCCCGAACCTGGGTAAAAACATCGTGTCCCCCGTCTCCTGTTACCATCCACCTAGACGCACAGTTCAGGACCCCCTACCCGAGATCCGCCGGTTTTGACACCGACACATGGCATATTTTCAATAGCATCAACTTTAGCTTTGTCAACTTCAATACCTATTTCAGAAATTTTATGCCCCAAGACAATACCTTCATTAACCATAAAGTGGCATTTCTCCCAATTCAAGACAAGATTAGTTTCTTCACATATCTGCAAAACTCGATCAAGGTTGCTTAAGCAATCATCAAAAGAGGATCCATAAACGGAGAAATCGTCCATGAAAACCTCACATATCTTTTCACAAAAGTCAGAAAATATAGCCATCATGCATCTTTGAAAGGTAGCAGGTGCATTACATAAACCAAAAGGCATACGTCTATAAGCAAAAGAACCGAAAGGGAAAGTAAAAGTGGTCTTTGATTGATCATCAGCTGACACAGGTATTTGAGAGAAGCCAGAGTAACCATCTAGAAAGCAAAAATATGTATGTTTGGATAATCTTTCTAGCATTTGATCAATAAAAGGCAAAGGGTAATGATATTTTTTAGTAGCCTTATTTACTTTGCGGAAATCAATTACCATCCTATAACCTGTAATAATTCTTTGCAGAATCAATTCTTCTTTATCATTAGGAACAACAGTAATACATCCCTTCTTAGGGACACAATGGACATGACTTACCCACTTACTATTAGCAATGGGATAAATTATATCTGCCTCAAGGAGCTTTAATATTTATTTTCTTACCACTTCTTTCATCTTAGGATTCAGCTGTCGTTGATGATCAATAACTGGTTTGGCGTCTTCCTCCAAATTTATTTTGTGTTGACATAGAGTGGGACTAATGCACGGTGCTTCTTCAGAGTTTTCAATAATTTCTCTTCCTCCTTCTCTGAAAGTTTAGCACTAATAATAATAGGATATATTTTCTTTTCATCAAGATAAGCATATTTAAGAGTATCAGGTAATGGTTTAAGCTCAAACATGGGATCACCCTTGGGTGGAGGAGGATCCCGTAGGATTTCAACGGGCAAGTTGTGTTTCAGAATAGGTCCCTGTTTAAAGAATACTTCATCTGAACATATCATTTTCATGGTCTAGCAAATATTGTTCTAATTGATTCGTAGGAGGCACGGCGATAGAAGCAAGACCAATAATTTCATCTTTACTAGGCAATTCTTTATCATGGGGTTGTCTACGAAATTTAGAAAAATTAATCTCATGAGACATATCCCCTAAACCAACAGAAACAATATCCTTATTGCAGTCTATCTTAGCATTAACAGTATTCAAGAAGGGTCTACCAAATATAATGGGACAAAAGCTATCTTGAGGGGAACCAAGAACAATAAAATTTGCAGGATATTTAGCCTTCCCACACAAGACTTCAACGTCTCTAACAATCCCAATTGGTGAAATAGTATCTCTATTAGCAAGCTTAATGGTAACATCGATATCTTCTATGTCAGCTGGTGCAATATCATGCATAATTTCTTTGTATAAGGAAATAGGTATTGCACTAGCACTAGCACCCATATCACACAAGCCATGATAACAATGATCTCCTATTTTAACAGAAATAACAGGCATGCCCACGACAGGTCTACGTTTATCTTTAGCACCAGGTTTAGCAACTCTAGAAGTCTCATCATAGAAGTAAATAACCTGCCCATCAATATTATCCGCCAAGAGATCTTTAACCATAGCAACATTAGGTTCAACTTTAACTTGCTCAAGGGGTTTAGGTGTCTTAATATTACTTTTGTTGACCACAGTTGAAGCTTTAGCATGTTTCTTTATTCTAACAGGGAAAGGTGGTTTCTCAACATAAGCAGTACGAACAATAGGATCATTATAAGTGATAGTCTTTTATTCAAATTTAATAGGTGCAACTACTTTTACTTCAATGGGAGGATTATATTTAAACCACTTCTCTTTAGGGAGATCAACATGAGTAGCAAAGGATTCACAGAAAGAAGCTACTATCTTAGAGTCAAGTCCATATTTACTGCTAAATTTACGAAAAACATATGAAGGAAATATGCCCTAGAGGCAATAATAAAGTTATTATTTATTTCCTTATATCATGATAAATCTTTATTATTCATGCTAGAATTTTATTAACAGGAAACATGATACATGTGTGAATACATAGACAAAGAGAGTGTCACTAGTATGTCTCTACTTGATTAGCTCGTTGATCAAAGATGGTTATGTTTCCTAGCCATAGACAAAGAGTTGTCATTTTATTAACGGGGTCACATCATTAGGAGAATTATGTGATTGACTTGACCCATTCTGTTAGCTTAGCACTTGATCATTTAGTATGTTGCTAATGCTTTGTTCATGACTTATACATGTTCCTACGACTATGAGATTATGCAACTCCTGTTTACCAGAGGAACACCTCGTGTGCTACCAAACGTCACAACGTAACTGGGTGATTATAAAGGTGCTCTACAAGTGTCTCTGAAGGTACTTGTTGGGTTGGCGTATTTCGAGATTGGGATTTGTCACTCCGATTGTCGGAGAGGTATCTCTGGGCCCACTCGGTAATAAACATCACTTAGGCCTTGCAAGAATCGTAACTAATAAGTTAGTTGTGGTATGATGTATTACGGAACGAGTAAAGGGACTTGCTAGTAACGAGATTGAACTAGGTATTGAGACACCGACGACCGAATCTCGGGCAAGTAACATACCGATGACAAAGGGAACAACGTATGTTGTTATGCGGTTTGACCGATAAAGATCTTCGTAGAATATGTGGGAGCCAATATGAGCATCCAGGTTCCGCTATTGGTTATTGACCGGAGATGTGTCTCGGTCATGTCTACATAGTTCTCGAACCCGTAGGGTCCGCACGATTAAAGTTCGATGATGGTTATATTATGAGTTTATGTGTTTTGATATACCGAAGGTAGTTCAGAGTCCCAGATGTGATCACGGACATAACGAGGAGTCTAGAAATGGTCGAGACGTCAAAATTGATATATTGGACGACTATGTTCGGACACCGGAATGGTTTCGGGGAGTTTCGAGAAAATACCGGAGTACCGGGGGGTTACCGGAAACCCCCGGGGAGACTAATGGGCCTATTGGGCCCTAGTGGAGAAGAGGAGGGGAGGCCAAGGGCATCCGCGCGCCCCCTCCCCCCCCCCAAGTCTGAATTGGACAAGGAGGGGGGCGGCGCCCCACTTTCCTTTCCCCCTCTCTCTCCTTCCCTCTCCTCTCCTACACCCACCTGGAAAGGGGGAGTCCTACTCCCGGTGGGAGTAGGACTCCTCATGGGGCACACCTAGGGTGGCCGGCCCCCTCCCCCTCCTCCACTCCTTTATAAACGGGAGGGAGGCACCCCTTGGAGACACAATAATTGATCTCTTGGATCTCTTAGCCGTGTGCGGTGCCCCCCTCCACCATAATCCACCTCGATAATATCATAGCGGTGCTTAGGTGAATCCCTGCGTCGGTAGAACATCATCATCGTCACCACACTGTCGTGTTGATGGAACTCTCCCTCAAAGCTCGGCTGGATCGGAGTTCGAGGGACGTCATCGAGTTGAACGTGTGTGGAACTCGGAGGTGCCGTGCGTTCGGTACTTGATCGGTCGGATCATGAAGACGTACGACTACATCAACCGCGTTGTGCTAACGCTTCCACTTCCGGTCTACGAGGGTACGTGGACACAATCTCCCCTCTCGTAGCTATGCATCACCATGATCTTGCGTGTGCGTAGGAATTTTTTTGAAATTACTACTTTCCCCTACAGTGGCATCTGAGCCAGGTTTTACGCGTTAATGTTATATGCACGAGTAGAACACAAGTGAGTTGTGGGCGATATAAGTCATACTACTTACCAGCATGTCATACTTTGGTTCGGCGGTATTGTTGGATGAAATGGCCCAGACCGAGATTACACGTACGCATACGCGAGACTCGTTCTACCGACGTGCTTTGCACACAGGTGGCTGGCGGGTATCAGTTTCACCAACTTTAGTTGAACCGAGTGTGGCTACGCCCGGTCCTTGAGAAGGTTAAAACAACACTAACTTGACGAACTATCGTTGTGGTTTTGATGTGTAGGTAAGAACGGTTCTTGCTCTGCCCGTAGAAGCCACGTAAATCTTGCAACAACAAAGTAGAGGACGTCTAACTTGTTTTTACAGGGCATGTTGTGATGTGATATGGTCAAGACATGATGCTATATTTATTGTATGAGATGATCATGTTTTGTAACAGAGTTATCGGCAACTGGCAGGAGCCATATGGTTGTCGCTTTATTGTATGCAATGCAATCGCCCTGTAATTTCTTTACTTTATCACTAAGCGGTAGCGATAGTCGTAGAAGCAATAGTTGGTGACACGACAATGATGCTACGATGGAGATCAAGGTGTCGCACCGGTGACGATGGTGATCATGACGGTGCTTTGGAGATGGAGATCAAAGGCACAAGATGATGATGGCCATATCATATCACTTATATTGATTGCATGTGATGTTTATCTTTTATGCATCTTATTTTGCTTTGATTGATAGTAGCATTATAAGATGATCTCTCACTAAATTTCAAGATAAAAAGTGTTCGCCCTGAGTATGCACTGTTGCCAAAGTTCGTTGTGCCCAGACACCACATGATGATTGGGTGTGATAGTCTCTACTTCCGTCTACAATGGGTGCAAGCCAGTTTTGCACACGCGGAATACTCAGGTTAAACTTGATGAGCCTAGCATATGCAGATATGGCCTCGGAACACTGAGATCGAAAGGTCGAGCATGAATCATATAGTAGATATGATCAACATAGTGATGTTCACCATTGAAAACTACTCCGTTTCACGTGATGATCGGTTATGGTTTAGTTGATTTGGATCACG